>NW_018021453.1:23451-25584 GCF_002006095.1 Pseudomyrmex gracilis
AACGGTGCGCATTTTCTTGCGTGTCCAAATGCACCGTGTCTAATTGAACCGTGTCTAAAATTCTGTGTCTATTTGCAACGTGTCTAATTGCAACGTGTCCAATTGAACGGTGTCTAAGTGCACCGCTCCCCGTTCTAACATCACGTCTACCCACGAAAATACTATAAGTTATTTCAATTAAATTATGAAAGGAAAGAAAACATCCATCTTGTTGCTTAAAAGAAACAAGTTTTTCTCTATCATCAACGATACACAGGTCAAGAAAGGTAGAAGAAGACGATGTATGGTGAGTAGGCGCGTATGGCACTAAATAAAGAGCCGAAGAGTTGATGAAATTAATTATTTGATCAGAGTCGAAATTTTTAGTTGTTAAATTGGCATTAGAATCACCAAAGATTATAGTATGCCTGTGAGATGCTGATAGGTCAGAAGATATATCAAAGAAGTCCATTAAAAAGCCACAATGAGGTGGTAGATATGCGACAGCCAGCAGGAATTTTTCACTACCCGTTGAAATCTCAGCTAAAATGAATTCAGGTTTCTTAACATAGATGCCATCAGAAGTAGTATGATCTTAACTCTCAGTGAATTTGCAACAAAAAGAGCAACACCACCTCCACCCTTGCCGATCCTGTCACGCCTATACAATTGAAAGCCAGACATAGAGACCATCTGGTCCGATATTGTAGGTTTGAGCCAGGTCTCCACCCTTGCCGATCCTGTCACGCCTATACAATTGAAAGCCAGACATAGAGACCATCTGGTCCGATATTGTAGGTTTGAGCCAGGTCTCCGACATGCTTATTATATGATATTCAGAGAGCATAAAAAACTCTCTGAATTCGTCAATATGTGCTAGCAAGGATTAGCAATTAACATGACACATCCGGACGCAGTCAAGCGCAGAAGAAGTTTTAGCCATAGCTGATGATACTAATGCACCATTTACGGTGCACAGGTTCAAAAGACTTCTTCATAATTAATTTTTGCTACCCTGTCCTAAAGTCTCTTCATCAATATCGGACAGTTTTTTCCATCAAGTGCAGAGTGTTGACAATCCTTGCGTAGCCATCTTTTACAATTGCCGCATAAGACTTTTCCAGCTCTATTTGGACAATTTTTCATTTCGTGATCCTTGGCACAATGTCCACAAAGAGACGATCTTTTACAATTTCTAGCAAAATGACCGAACGCTAGGCATTTGTACCACTAAAGCACACGTACATAATCTTCAAAAATGCAAGA
This sequence comes from Pseudomyrmex gracilis, assembly GCF_002006095.1. Classification (NCBI taxonomy): domain Eukaryota; kingdom Metazoa; phylum Arthropoda; class Insecta; order Hymenoptera; family Formicidae; genus Pseudomyrmex; species Pseudomyrmex gracilis. The sequence continues at coordinate 24,697 of NW_018021453.1, forward strand.
AGAATAATTGATATACAGATGAGGCTCAAGACGCAAAAAAGTGCGCACATTTGGTGACACTTCGATGATACAACTCGTTGTAGACCGATTAGGCTTTAGAGGATAAATGTATATAACATTCACTTCAGGTGAATCCAGTGTGTTGAAATTTAAGGCAATAATTTCTGATTTTAAGTCCGCTTTAGTCAAATTAGTAAGCACACCATGAACAATTAATCTAGGATTTAATTTAGGAATCCTCTCAACACGAAGTCCAGCTTCAGCCAGTTCATGTGAATCCGTGATTTTAGGCAGGTTAACCGAAGCAGCTTCAATGTGTACGCCATTTGTTACGAGCAGATAAAATTTTATTGACTTTTAAATTAAAGTTGGCAGGTTTAATAATCCTCTGAAAAACTTCCTTTGTATCATTAGATGAGGCAAATTTGCTGGCAATGTTGTTACTAGGAACCACCAGTATATCAGTTGATTTTTTGACCGCGATGATTGGACCTCTCGCAACTCTCACAGGGGAGCAAAAGGATTTTACGGCAGAAGCATACGTGCAAGTAGGCATATTTCCGTTAGATAATGGCAAAAGTCCAACAGACCGATGAAGAAGAGAATCGCCTCGCAGCTTAGAAATGGCCTCAGAGACTATTTCTTTGACGGATTCAACAGTAACTAAAGAAGAACTTTTATCTTTCTCAAGTAATGCGACATATGCCACCGAAAGTTCAGAGAAAGCCTCCTTACAAGCCCTAAAGGCTGACTCAATTACAGATCTCCTCTCCAAAGTCTCCTTACTCGAAAATAGAAGTCTCGCGACAGAATCAGAATGTTCGGCAATAGATCGCTTCAGAGAGAGAGAGAGAGAGAGAGAGAGAGAGAGAGAGAGAGAGAGAGAGA
>NW_018021453.1:27088-47040 GCF_002006095.1 Pseudomyrmex gracilis
AGAGAGAGAGAGAGAGAGAGAGAGAGAGAGAGAGAGAGAGAGAGAGAGAGAGAGCGTACTAAACTATCGTCTATTTATATCGAGCAGAATCGATCGTGTTCGAGCGGCTTCAAGCAGAATCGCGCATGTTCCAGTGGATTAACCTTTACGCTGCCGGGATTTGAAGAGCATTATGTCCACTGATCTCTATAATACACTGGATAGGGGATAGGCATAAATAAGTGTGACGGGAAGTGCGGCCATTGAAGTGAGTCGACGTGCCAATTCAATATGGTGAGAAAGTGCATATATTGTGGTGAAAAAGCTGATGGAAAAGGAAGGTCTTTTCACGCGTAAGTATTTAATTTAAATATATATAGTGATAGCGTAAATGCGTTAAATAAAATTATAGGTTACAATTTAAATGTACATAGTGGTATGTAAATGCGTTATGTAAAATTATAGGTTATGTTTTTGATTGTTTTGACAACTTGTAGTAATAAAAGATATTAAGTTTATATTTATAGACGTACACATTATTTTGTGCTTTTTAAATTTATATTTTGTTTATGTGTACGTTTATTAATATGTTTCAAAATTATCTTTTTGTAAAAAAAATACAAATGAACAATTTTTCTAAACGATATAATTTTATCCAGATTTCCATTGAAGAATGAAACTTTGCAATCCTGGCTGCAAAATATGGGATTTGATTCTAATTTTAAGGTCAAACCTTATATGAGACTATGTTCTGCACATTTCTCCGAAAATTGTTTTGAAAAGTCGGTATTCAGAACCAAATTAAAAGAAGGATGTGTACCAACGCTTTTCATCAAAAGAAAATCCAGCTGTATAGTTTGCAAGGCGGTTAAGAATACTGGAAGCAGCAGCACATTTCACAATTAAGTATCAATTGATGATTAAAGAAATATAAGCATACCTTATTATAATTTCAAAAGAACTATAAAAAATGTGAATGATAAAAATAACAATCATATAATGTTTTTTATTAAATTAAACGTGTATAGATTTAAGGTATATATGTTATTTCACAAAAGTAATTTATCTTAACAAAATATTATTTAATATAAACATGAAGAATGTCAAAGTTTAACTCGTTTTAATTATCTCACTTTATGAAATTGACGATGATATTACTTATATATCTAAATTAAAATTTTTATACAGATTCATTTATATATGAAATAGCAATGATTCATGCAATACTTTATTTTTTATTAAATAATGTTGCTATGGAATAATTTAAAATCAAAGATAACACTTAAATAAGAATAATTCAATATATTAATTTAATATAGACTTTGTAATATGATGTATACACTCTTGTAGAGCAAAATGTGATGATTGTGAATTAATTTACTACGTAAATTACTTTCTTTACAAGTTTCCTTTGCAAAATCCCGAACTTTTAAAAAAATGGATTGCGAGTATAGGTTTTAATGAAAAATTTTTTCCTGAAGAAAATAGTTTACTTTGTTCAGATCATTTTGAAAAGACTTGTTTTCGCCCTTATAAATACGGGCTACGTTTGAAAAATAATGCAGTTCCTTCAATATTTCCGTATCCAATAGTGGAAGGTATATACTTTAATTTTTTTTTATTAATATTATTTATTTAATGTAGTTTGAAGTAAGATCATAAGTTTTAAAGAATTTCCTGGTAGTTTTTTTATCTGTTTTAGAATCAAATGTTGTCAAAAAAAGAAGAAATACTTCTCATGATATGCCTGATGCAAAACACTTCAGACATTTGAATGAAATTTCGAACAAGCGATTATTTACAGCCACTCAAAATATTCACACGACTATTGATTCTTCACATATTCAAGATATTAACAACAATGGTGTAACTAATACACAATCTACGAGTGGACGAACAACGCCAGATATTCCGATCGTCAATGTTTTAGAAACTACTCCAACATGCAGCAGACAGCATAAAACACCAAGTACTGGTCGACGTATTTGTTTAGTCAAACAAGATCATTATTATGAGGATTCACCGAAAACACTGCAAGTCAAATACAAAATCATGAAGAATAAACTACAGATGACACAGGACCAAGTCAGAGTTCACAAACAAAGAATCGTCCGACTCAAGAAAAGAGTTGCAACATTAAAAGATATTGTAAGTGAATTAAGAAAAAGTCGAGCAATTTCGGAGGTTGGGCTTGCATGCTTAGATTCGATCTCTGATTCTGATATTTCACAATTTCTCAAACGTTTTATGAAAAATGAAAACAATATTAATATAAAAAATACCCGCGTTAAGAAAAAGCAATGGAAATGTCAACGTCGCAATTCAGGAATAGGCATTTCAAGAGAAAAATATCCACCAGCTCTTAGATCATTTGCTATGACTCTCCATTTTTATTCTCCTAGGGCTTATAATTTTGTTCGGCAAAAATTTTGCTATGCCTTACCAGAACCAAGTACCTTAAGATCTTGGTACTCCTCTATTAATTGCGAACCTGGATTTACGAGTGAAAGCTTTGATGCGCTAGAAGTAAAAGTACGTGAAGCAAAAAAAGGCAGTAAAAAAGTTTTTGTTAGTCTTATTTTAGATGAAATGGGGATAAAAAAAGGAATGCAATACCTTTCTACTGGTACTGTTCGAGGATACGTAGATATCGGAAGTGACATGGAAAATCATGATACTCTTCCTTTGGCTAAGAATGCGTTAGTGTTAATGGTTGTAGGTTTAGACAGTAATTGGAAAATTCCTGTTGGATATTTTTTTGTGAATGGAATTGATTCAACTACAAATTCTAGTCTTGTGACTGAATGTTTAATTCGATTGCACGATATCGGTGTCCAAGTAGTATCGATAACTTTAGATGGTCCTTCCGAACATTTTTCGACCATGCGGTTGCTCGGAGCTACTTTTAAGATGCCTAATCCGAAACCTTTTTTCTTGCATCCTTCAAGTGGAGACAAAGTTCATGTAATATTTGATCCCTGTCATATGCTCAAACTAATTCGAAACTGCTTGGGGGATTTTAAAGTATTAATAGACTCTGAGGGTAATCTTATTGAGTGGAAATATATTACTTTCTTAGCTTATTTACAAAATAATGAAGGCTTACGAGCAGGAAACCGACTGAAGTTGGCTCACATTCACTACTGGAAAATGAAAATGAAAGTGGCTTTGGCCGCTCAAACACTTAGCAACAGTGTAGCTGATTCTATAGAGTTTTGTCATAAAGACTTAAATTTGCCAGAATTTCAACATAGTGAAGGTACTGTACGTTTTATACGCTGTATTGACCGAGTGTTTGATTTTCTAAACTCCCGCAATCCCTTTGCAAAAGGTTATAAAGCTCCTTTACGACGCACTAACGAATTATTTTGGCGGCAAAAAATTTTGGCTGAACTTGAATATCTAAAGGGCATTCAAAATTCCGAAAAAGTTCCTATGTGGCGTACAAAACGATATACGCCATTTATAGGGCTTATTACCGCTATCATGTCTGTGATTGAAATCTTTGATTATTATGTGAAACCAGAAAACTCTCAATTAAAGTACCTCTTAACATATAAATTAAGCCAAGACCACCTTGAACTTTTTTTTTGTGCCGTTCGAGGCTGCGGTGGTTGGTGTCCAAATCCCACTTGTGCGCAATTTGTATCAGCGTATAAAAGACTTTTGATTCGTCATGAAATCGAAGCTGTAAACGGTAATACAGAAGCAATGGATAACACAACAATTTTGAATGTGTCTTCCAAGACACAAAAAATCCAACAAATCGATCGCTATAACCCAGATGTGTACGATGCTATCCAAAATATTCGAGTTTGCAAAAAGTATGGATTGAACGATGAATATAATGAAGATAATAGTGAAGATTTTTGGTCGGAATATCTTAATATTCCTGGCATGCTTCCTCAAACGCTATCAAATTTCTCAACATCATGCATAAAGTACATCGGCGGCTGGGTTATCAAAAAATTGGTTGATAAAAAAAACCAAAAGTACAGTGTGAAAAATGTCGTAAAGCTCTTTTTCAAGAGTATCCGAGAATCGAGTTTTTAGAAAACAGCTTAATCCAAGCTAAAACTAGAGGTGAACTAATATTTCCAAGTGCATCGGTCGTTAAAATTTGTAAACGTACTGAAGAGTTATTAAGACGTGCTCTTAACCGAAATAAGGGCATGGTTATAAAAGAATCTAACTTCCCAGCTCTGCTCTGTATGCAAGTTATGCAAGAATTAATCGAACCACCTTGCACTTTATTTCCTACTTTAAGCGAAAATTTATTTGATACTGCCATTGAAGAATTGTCCAATCATATATTCATTCTAGCAAAAGAAGTTTGTAAATGTTACATTACTTTAAGACTCTTTGCTGCAACAAACCTTGCCTCCGACACCGTTATCGGCATGAAAAAGCGTCATTACATGACACGTCAAATTATTTGGCAAAATCAATAATGTAGTAGAATTATATATATCGATATAATACTTATTCATTTAATTTTTGTCAATACTATTATTAGTATTATTTTGCTTTATGGTTTATTTCATGTTTTAATATAACAGATTTATAGCATGTGCATGTATGATGCATGATTGAGGCTATTTACATTGTACTTTCTTTATTTGTTATATGTGGTAATCTCATTTTAATTTTTGTTTTTCATGTATAGAAGAATTATAACATTACATGAGCTTATTTATCACATATATTTTGTTATTTTATTAAATAAAATATTTTTTTATTTATATAAAAAGTTATTTATTTTTAAGGTAAAAAAATGTGGAACAATCATATTGAAAGCTATGGAAATTAAACAATGGAATTCAACAATGATGATTTTCTGTAATAATGACTTGGAACACAGTATAAATAAATGTTACATGTAATCCAGCATTTCCGTCAATTAAGTGATTGTCTGATATGTCCTGATTATTCTTCTTAATTCTGAAGCACTATTTAAACTTACATGAGCTTCTTTGTTTACTGATTTTAATTGTATTAATATTAGGTTTACTTGTTTATTATATTAATTGTATAGTTTTATTAATTAATTAATTTTATTAACTTATTTTATTTATTTTATTAATGTATTTGTTTTAAATTTATTAATTTTATTTACATATATAATCAACGGTGCAACTACAAAATTATAAAATATTTTCTCTTTCAAAATCTCTATGGAAAACTATAAAATAATGTTTTTCAAACATTCTCTATTTACAATTAAAAGTTCAAAAACTCTAAGTTTTTCATATTGTTTTAAACCTAAATTTTTATTTTTATTTATTTTTTATTTTAAGTATTATTTATTTTTTTCACTTATTTTTATAAAAGACTACGTAATGTATTTTGAAAAAAAGAAATAATATACTTTTGCTGATAAGATTTTCAGTTCGTTTTTTACTTTTTGAAATTGCCGCGTAAATTGGCATGTCAACTCACTACAATGGCCGTACTTCCGGTCTTCTATTCGTCACAAAAATTTTACATTGGGAAGCGACGTATCCCCTATCCAGTGTATAATAGAGATCAGTGATTATGTCCCTTAGAAAATTCCCAAATTTTGTGGTTGTATCTTTTATATAACTTATATAAAGTTGCGATCATAGGTAGGATCTATATATAGACCCTCCGGCAGCGTATTGGACCGGAGAAAATTAAAAAATTTTATTTTGTTTAAAAATCCGTTTTTTTAGGTTTTTGAGGTCACTAAAAACGATAGTGAAGTTAGTTTTTGAGCACAGTAAATTTTTAGGGATGTATGACTCTCCTTCAGCGTTACCCCGCCAATGGCAGGAACGTAGATAGATATTGTGGCCAATCTTCTTTTTTTTATTTTTTATTTTTTTGTTCTTGTTTAGTTTAGTTTTTTTATCATGTTTTTTGTTGTTTATTTTTAAATTATTTTTAAATTTTTAAATTGTTTTTTGAATTTGTTTTTATTTTTTGTATGTGTGTGTGGAGGAGAGAGTGTATGTGTGTACATACTATATATAAGTACTTATACGTATTTATATATACTTCTTGTGCAAGTTTATGCATATTTTGATAGGCTGCTCAACAGCGTCTATATATAGACGCTCCGACAGCGTAAAGGTGAAAACGGATTCGAGCGTGTTTAAGTAGATTCGAGCGGATTTGAACGGATTAAAGCGGACTGTTGCAGATTGGAGCAGATTCGAGAGGATTAAAGCAGATACGAGCAGTCAAATGTGTTTGAACAAATTTGAGCGGAATCGAGCGTGTTCCAGCAGATTGGAACAGATTCAAGCGTGTTTGAGCGGATTTGAGCGGAGTAGTGAAACAGGGCCAATTCTAACTCAGGAGCTTCGAGAAGGGCGCGAGGTATGACGTCACAGGAAAAGGGATGACGTCACTATGACGTCACACAAGGGAGGAGAGGGGCGCTGGATATGACGTCACGCGGCGTTAGGAAGTGACGCGGAAAACCGTTTATGACGACTTCACACGCGCACCAGAAGCGACGTCACACGCGGTGCAATGTGGTAATTCCAAGGTATGTACTTGTTAGTGCGGTAATAAGCATGGCATTTTTAATTTTGTGTAACAATATGGCGACTAAAAAAATATATGTTTTTTATATAACATATATGGAAAAAGCAACTATTGTACATATTTTTTTCGGTATGTGCCGCGGTATGTAACATTACACGCAGTGCGCGTAAAGTTGCAGAGTTGCAGTTTTTAGCGAGAACGTACACAGTTACAGTTTTAATTTTAGAGCAAAGTAACATTTTTTGAATGTTGCGCAACACTATGGCGACTCTACAAAATATATGTTGTTATATATGAAAAACAGCAATTATGTATTGGTGCACATATGTCTTTCGACATGTGCCGCGGTATATAACATTATACGCAGGGACGCGTAAAGTTGCAGAGTTGCAATTTTTTTAGCAAGAGTGTGCAAAGTTGCATTTTTTTATTTTAGCGCGAAGTAATTGCAGTTGTTTTAGCGAGAAATAACAAAGACGTGGTATTCACATTTTTATATTTAAAGTTTATTTATGATGGAAAATATTATTTACATACATCATATATAACATGTTTTAAAGCGCATGCCAATAATTCACAATCTATAATAGCGCTACTGTCGTACACTCTACTTTTACATATCGCTGTTACAGCGTTGCTTACATCAGTTATATTTTGTTTTTGTAGAGCGCGAACAAACTGTGCAAACTTTGTATTTACTACATGGGTATGTTCTGCCAACCAATAATACATTTTTTCAATACACAAATTTAAAGTTAACCAAACTTTTACGGTGGGTAGTTTCACGTACAAGTACTTATCGTTTAATGTAAATTTTACAACTCGTGCGTCGCGAATAATACCGACATTTAGCGCTAAATCATGAAGTAGCAGACGCATCGGTCGATTAGTAGTAGTTGATGAATATCCGTCTACTTCTGGATGATCGTTTGCCATGTAAAAAATGGTATAAACAGTGAATGTCCGTGATTGTCTTCGATAACTATTTCCACATACGAGATTGGACCAACACTTCCCAGATAGCCAACTGAGTGCAAGTTGTTGGCAACTTGCCACAAATATTACTCATATGTTTTCAGGAATGCAACAAAAGAGTGTATCCTCTTTTCAGTATGTTCTTGCCAACAACAGTTTTCAAAATATAATAACAGCAAGTTCTCAACAACTCATCGGCAATAAACTTATATTATTTTTCTCAACTTATGAATAAAAATTAGTGCTCATATATTGCTCACATATTGCTGACTCGTATGTCCTAAACATTGGCTACAACAATTGATTGATAATAAAACTCAGCATATTGATACTAAATTGACAAAAACATTTTCATTGCGTTAAATAAAAACAACACAACAGCAATTGGCGAGGAATTTAATTTATGATTTGCTTTATATTGAATTTTCACATTTGGCTATCTGAGTTATTCCAATTTCAATGTATTTGTACGCTGTTGATGTTACCGCGTACCGTCTTCCAGAAATGCGAGTTGCCTGATGTGGCGGGACGCTGTTTGCATACTGTAAAACACGTGTGAATAAAATATATGTCAAAAACAAAAAAACACGTAAAGCGACAGTTTACTTACTTAATGCGTGCAACCTTCGTTTCACCGTGGTATTTTCCGATAGTCGTTACGGTATACATTGTATCTTCTTAACCCATTTGCATCACAAAGAAAAGTCAAAAATTCGTTCGTATCACCAAAATTTTTTTTACTGTGTTTAAATTTTAGTGAAAATGTTACAAAATATGAAAAATAAAATCAATATTGCATAAATAAAAAATTTGTGTATTTTTCTGGTATAAATAATATGCGCTTTGGTGATAAATGCCTAAGTAAAATGCGCGCATATATGCGCTTATGATGCAAATGGGTTAAACCCGCGATCGACAATTGACTGAAGCAATGTCGCGTAAGAGCCCTCTTAAATATTGCCCGACCCCACCACTTTGTATTAGAAAAATAATGATGCCATCAAAAAGTATGACTCATATCTTATTTTATATTAGATAAAAAATGCTAATAATAGCAAAAAATTGCTAACTGCGTATCAGAGAAAAAAAAGTATAGTGAAATAACTCATAAATTTTGCAAAATATGCAGTTTTTGTCAGGTTTCATCAATTTGATCACGTATTAAAGTAACATAAACCTTGTGACGTGACACCTTTTCGGTGTCCGTCACAGGGTAATTAATACGGCCGCATGGGGGGCGGTAGGCCCGCGTCTCTCATTATTTAGAGAGAGCGACCTATCTTGTATTGCGTGGCGTCTCATAGGACGCCGATTTTCGTGTATCGAAGCAGCTGCCGACTATAAGCGAAACGCGCGCTGATCGCGCGCTCGCGATTACGTTTTTCTGTACAGATTTCGGTCATTTATGTAAAGCGAGCCGCTGTGCGGCTAATTGTTTTGTATGTGTTTCGTCCCGTCAGTTACAGCGATCCGAGGGAGAAGAGCTAATTACAAGTCAGTCTCACGAGAAGGAGAGAGCAGAAACCGAACGAACAGCCAAAAGACAGGAGCGTACGAGTCGAGCGGTCAAGAGGCGAGGAATGACCGGTTGTCTCGGAGAGGGCGGTTGGAGAAGGCGCCACCCGGACACTAACGACGTTGTCGGGATCCGACGAGCGTGTACGACCTGCCGACCCGATGTGGAGATCCGCCTTAGAAAGCTGCGGAATCTTCCACAGGAATCAGGCGGTAAGGGCCCGACGCGGGTCTACAGTCGTTCTTGGAAAGACAGCGCGGATCTACGCGAGTGGCGATCGATCACCGCGCCACGCAACGCGTCGCCTGATTGGCTGATTAGCGTACGCAGGGAATCCAGCGGAACGCGGAAGCCGAACGCCGCAAGACTCGACGGACACTGTTGTGCGAACCAGCGAAGAGAAACGTGGGCTGTCGGAGTACCTCCTAAATCGGTTGCGTGCCAAAGTGCAAAACATAGCATCCCTGTGCCGAATACCTGCCCCCCGAGGGCAGCCGAGGACATAACGGTGCCTACGCAAAGGACTAACGAGCAGAGGCTGACCTAAGAGTAGCTGCCGCCGCCAAGTGAGTGCCGCCAGGTTTTCTTACCCCCGCAACTGCGTGCCGCGTATCCATTTTTCCGAATATACCGTTCCGGCACCTCGAATTCCGTCGATCAAGGTCACGAATTCGACGCGGAGGTAATCGCGTTAATTGTGATCGCGAGGTATCGTAGCTGTCGAGTGTAACGTTGCATTGCGTCGGTAAAATTGTAAAGATCGCTCTCTCTCTTTCGCGGTCGCCACAGTATTACGTGTATTGTGCCATCTTACCGAATTTGTTATTGATTTGTTATAATTTATTCGTTTTTGCGTTATAATAGTCGTAACTTGTACCGTAGTGAAAATTAATTACCGTGGACGGTTCCGTGTCGTGCCGCTATTGTTTACTTTTGCGGAGCGCATTCCGGATTTATCGTGTTTACGTCGGGACGCTAGAAGATTGCGTCAGCGGGCGAGAAGACCGATACGAGTTCCCGTCGCGTCCCGTCGCTTGCCGATGCCGGAATAATTTTCTAATCTAGCCGCGTGAAATATTGTCGCACTAATTCACTACTTCATAATTGCGATCTGCCGTCGACTGGCAACCAGAAGTCCGTGGCTGAACCGCGCTACATACGGCGAATAAACCGTCCACGATTTTCGTCATTTTTGTCGTTGCGCCGTGTATGCGTGCCGCGTGCCGACGACCGGCTCCACATACTGTATGCGATATCTGATCCTATAAACAAGCGGATGACCGCTACACTCATACGCTTTCGCAACTAAATATATTCTTTGTCAATCTGTTTATAATTCAACTGAGCTGAGTTTTTTTTCTCGCCCTACGCCTAAAAGCCGCCTCCCGAACCCCCGCCTCTCCGTTTCAGATTCTGAGCTGCCGTGGAGCATTTTTTTGGCGGAGGAATTGCCGTCGCGTCCGGCTAAACTAGTGAATTCATTGTCTTGTGTTTGTGCGGCGTGATTCTCACGCCTGGCGCCTTGTTAGTAAACTTTTTAGAGTGAGCCAAGGACGTGCCGAAGATGTGTGCGACGCTTTCGTACGCCACCTGAAGCGGGAGTAATAAATACCAAAAATATAGTTGCTCACAACCTATATTAAATAAAACTGCTGATGACAGCAAAAACAATTGCTACCTGCGTATTAAAAAAAAAAAAATGATGGTGAAATGATTCATAAATTCTGCAAAATATGCAGTTATTTTTGTCGGATATCAAATTTCGTCGACTTGATCACATATTAAAGTAACATAATCTTAATATATTAGATGTTGGAAGTAATTCGTAACGTTTTACAAGAGATGGCGTAGGTAGTAGAGTATTTCGTTGTTACCTATAGTAATGTATTCATCGTGAAACACCTGTCATTGGACGTCATTTGCTTTACATAACCTTTTTTTGAATCTTAAATAACACTTTATAATTTACTGAATATGTCAAAATTTGTGCCGAATAAAGTGTTTTCGCGGGAAGTTTTACTTCATTACTTTAATATGAACAAAAGTTCTGCTGAAGCTCATCGTATTTTAGTGGAAGTGTATGGTGAACATGCTCTAGCTGAGGAAATGTGTCGGAAGTGGTTTACACGTTTTAAAGCTGGTAATTTCGACTTAGATGACAAGGAGCGATCTGGCCAGAGCCGAAAAAATTTGAAGATAATGATTTGAAGGCATTGCTCAATGAAGACTCATGTCAAACACTTCAAGAATTGTCTACATCATTAGGAGTTGACATATCAACGAAAAAAAACGTCTCAAAGGTTAAAAAAGGGCCGAAATACACCAAAAAACACGAAAGTCATTTTGCTGCACGACAATGCTCGTCCGCACGTCGCAAAGCCGGTACAAACATACCTGGAAACACTTAAATGAGAAGTCCTACCCCACCCGCCGTATTCTCCAGATGTTGCTCCTTCTGATTACCATTTGTTTCGTTCGATGGCTCATAGCCTGTCTGAGCAGAAGTTCACTTCTTACGAAGATTGTCAAAAATGTCGATTCGTGGATTGCATCTAAAGACGAAGCATTATTCCGACACGGTATTCGTTCCCTGTCCGAAAGATGGTTAAAAGTAGTAGATAGCGATGGACAATTCTTTAATTAATGTCTTCTTATTTTTATTTAAAATAAATAATTTTTTTTCATTAGAAAAACGATACGAAATAATTCCAATTCCTAATATATTAAGGTTAAAAACTAAATGCTAGTGTCAGCACAAATTGCTAACTGCGTAATAGAAAAGAACGACTGCGCAATTGTTACATATGAGATAAATTCTGCAAACTGTACTTCTGTTGGATATCAGATGTCATCGATTTTATCACATATTCAAAGTTACAGTTTGCAAACGTTGCACTTTTTTTCGTGTATGAAATGTCAGTTCTATTAACCAAAGATACATGTATAGTTTAATATGCAAAACTACGACATCAACAAATATGTAGCATCAGCAAAAAAATGCACTATAAAATAGTCGGAATAGTCGGAACAAACATCCGTGACTGTCTGTAGGAGTCAGACAATCGCTGGTCGCTAGAATTGCTCAACTCAAAGGATTAAAAACCTCGCTGCGTCAACAGTTTGCATATATTGGCGCCGGACATGGACTTACATGGCGAGAGATAGATACCGCTATTGAGAGTACACTAATGACGGGTGCTATCATCAACAAAAATCACGTTGAACCTCGCCATTTTCTCGAACACACGAAAAGCACGGTGTTGGAAAAAGTGCAAAATGCCATTAAAAAACACAATAGTCAGAAAATCAATACAACTTTCAATGGCAAATTTGTATCGGGAGATAAACGGGCCAATAAAAGTATAACTACCAGAAATTCGGAAATTTTGTGTACAACTACTTTAAGAGGGTACTGGAGCGAGATCCGAAGTCCGCACTGGGGTCTCTGCCCGGGAAGTGGCGCCCTCAAGTGGTTGAGTTAGTCTGTCTTTCTTTTAAAGTGAGACGGCCTAATCGCGCTGTCTCGCGTCACCGGTCTTTCGTCGCAANAAAGACAGAGAGCGGTTATATATATTCGTCTCCGTCTACTGCTCGAAGTTGGCCGAAGCGCCGAGCGCACACGGACACGGCTGTTCGCCTGTGTGCGCATCCCCTCCACTTGCTGTTGCATGCTGCAAAAGTCTTGAAACTGGCATCCCTGGTGTTGACGGCGAACTGTATCTCATGGAGTAATTTATCCCATGATCGTTGATTTCGGCCGGCGTATTATGCGATTATGGTCTTAAATACTCGATTCTGCCTCTCTTCTGGAGGGGTATACGGGGGCGTTAGCCGATATTTAATGGCAGATTCTATCAACATTGACCGAAATTCTTTGCTCGTAAATTGTCGTTTATCTGATATTAGTACCTCCAGGCAGTGATGAAAGTTCTGGCAGGCTAGCACCAAAAGCACCGAGATGGTGGGGGTACGCACACAAGCGAGAACCGCCGTCCGTGTGCGTGACGTTACGCTTGGCTGTTCGGCTCGTGGAAGAGTGCAGACATACTATAATTCGCTTTGCTTCCACCAAGCCCGCTACGCGAGCAAGACACTAAGGCTAGATTCAATGTTTCGTTGTGCGCTTGTAGCGTATGACAATGTGACAACGCAAAATACTTTTCCATGACTTATAATCTTGGAAAAAGTAGATAATATTATTGATAAGTTAAACATCTCAAGATGCATTTATTATAACATTTTTATTAATTCTTATTAAAAGGTAACTGCAATAATTTTACAGTTTTTAGATTATTGAAAAACATGTAATGTATATATTGTGACGTGACACCTTTTCGGTGTCCGTCACAGGGTAATTAATACGGCCGCACGGAGGGCGGTAGGCCCGCGTCTCTCATTATTTAGAGAGAGCAACCTATCTTGTATTGCGTGGCGCCTCGTAGGACGCCGTTTTTCGTGTATCAAAGCAGCTGCTGACTATAAGCGAAACGCGCGCTGATCGCGCGCTGATCGCGCGCTCGCGATTACGTTTTTTTGTACAAATTTTGGTCATTTATGTAAAGCGAGCCGCTGTGCGGCTAATTGTTTTGTGTGTGTGTCGTTCCGTCAGTTACAGCAATCCGAGAGAGAAGAGCTAATTACAAGTCAGTCCCACGAGAAGGAGAGAGCAGAAACCGAACGAACAGCCAAAAGACAGGAGCGTACGAGTCGAGGGGTCAAGGGGCGAGGAATGACCGGTTGTCTCGGAGAGGGCGGTCGGAGAAGGCGCCACCCGGACACTAACGACGTTGTCGGGATCCGACGAGCGTGTACGACCTGCCGACCCGATGTGGAGTATCCGCCTTGGAAAGCTGCGGAATCTTCCACAGGAATCGGACGGTAAGGGCCCGACGCGGCTCTACAGTCGCCCTTGGAAAGACAACGCGGATCTACGCGAGTGGCGATCGATCATCGCGCCACGCAACGCGTCGCCTGATTGGCTGATTAGCGTACGCAGGGAAACATTGCATTGCGTCGGTAAAATTGTAAAGATCGCTCTCTCTCTCTCTTTCGCGGTCGTCACAGTATTACGTGTATTGTGCCGTCTTACCGAATTTGTCTTTGATTTGTTATAATTTATTCGTTTTTGCGTTATAATAGTCGTAACTCGTACCGTAGTGAAAATTAATTACCGTGGACGGTTCCGTGTCGTGCCGCTATTGTTTACTTTTGCGGAGCGCATTCCGGACTTATCGTGTTTACGTCGGGGCGCTAAAGATTGCGTCAACGGGCGAGAAGACCGATATGAGTTCCCGTCGCGTCCCGTCGCTTGCCGATGCCGGGATAATTTTCTAATCTAGCCGCGTGAAATATTGTCGTACTACTTGACTACTTCCTAATTGCGATCTGCCGTCGCCTGGCAACCAGAAGTTCGTGGCTAAACCGCGTTGAATACGGCGAATTAACCGTCCACGCTCTTCGTCATTTTTTTTGTCGTTGCGCCGTATATGCATGCCGTGATTATCGCGTGCCGACGACCGACTCCACACACTGTATGCGATATTTGATCCTGTAAACAAGCGGATGGCCGCTACACTCACACGCTGTCGCAACTAAATATATTCTTTGTCAATCTGTTTAAAATTCAACTGAGCTGAGTTTTTTTCTCGGCCTACGCCTAAAAGCCGCCTCCCGAACCCCCGCCTCTCCGTTTCAGATTCTGAGCTGCCGTGGAGCATTCTTTTAGCGGAGAAATTGCCGTCACGTCCGGCTGAATTGGTGAATTCATTGTCTTGTGTTTGTGCGGCGTGATTCTCACGTCTGGCGCCCAAGTTTTGTTCGTAGACTCTTTCGAGAGAGCCAAGGACGTGCCGAAGGTGTGTGCGACGCTCTCGTACACCACCCGAAGCGGAAGAAATAAATACAAAAATATAGTTGCTCACAAATTGGCGCCCAACGCGGGGCTCGATAATAATAATAAAGTGATAAGAAAAGATTAGATTACCAAAGAGGCGGCAAAACTAATGATAAAATAAAGTAAGAACGAGGCATTGTGAGAAGGAAGCTCAGTGAAATATTTATTTGTGTAGAACAATTTCTCCTGTGATTTTTGATTGAATATTTTGCTGTGTATTGTGTTGAATATTATTTTGTTGTGTTAATTATTTTCCCTGCATATTGTGTGTCTAATTTTGTGTAAGAAAATCATATTCAGAAAATTATCTGTGTGAGTCCTGAATTATACTCAACGAAACTTCACGTATCGAAGTGCCGTTATTGCTTTCTGGAACGATTATCGCGTATTAATTCTGTATTAATTTATATTACGTTCCGTGTTTATTACCGATTTGAGACGGCCTTACTTTGTGAATATCTCTGTGAGTTCGGTTATTAAGTAGTTCGAGATTGGGCTTGCCGTGTTTACATCGGTTTTTGCGAGGATTCCAGAATACAGCCGAAGATATTTGTCGAGATCTAGCGANAGGGTTCTGAATAGACCATCGTGTGTTTATATCAGCTTGAGTAAGGAATAACAACCCTTGAACGAGAGTGTTTATATTATATTGGAAATAATACGCTGTATTATTGCGGGAATATAATATCGCGAAATTTGTTTTTGCGAGCAGGAAAGTAACAACAATTTCCAGAACCGATTTTGAATTCTCCATAAGTAGCGCAGATTAATATTGTTACGCCCGTTAGACGAGTCTTTGAGTACCGCTGCGTGTCGCGAGATTTCTTTTGTATTGTCGGTAAATAATTTTTAATAAACAACAATGGAGCCGTGCAGTTGGGTTTATACGCTGTCACCACAGCGTCTTAGAGAAGAGTTAGATCGGCGTGAGTTAGTGTCAACCGGCACGGTGCCGACTATGAGAGCGCGATTACTTCGATATGAACAATACCGCGCAAGAAGCGAGGAACTTCCACCCACGCCTGAATCGTTTATTGAAGACGATACAAATAGATTAGCGGTGCCGCCGGGAGAAACGGAATACGCGCGCCCGGATAGTCCTTCGAATTTGGAGTTCGTCATGCCGATTCCGAGTTTAGTGCCGCCGGAAGAAGACGCGCCCGCGCGTCCGAGTAGCCTGTCGGGTCCCCGACATGGCGAGGCGTCGGGCCACCGAGGGGTCGTCGCGATCCCCCGTCGCGTGATAGATAGGTCTGTCGGGAGAGATNCTGGTAGCTTATACGGTCCGGGCGAACCAACCGCTGAAGGGGCACGCGCCATGCCGTCTACGCCGCGTTATCAATTGCCTCATAATGACACCGCATGGAGCGCACGGTCGCAGTCAAACGCGACCCATATCTACAATATAATGAGAAAATGGAATCTACAATTCTCGGGCGCTAGGGGTAGTGACGCGGAAGCGTTCCTAGAAAGAATAGAAGAAGGGCGCATGCTAACGACCGTGTCGGATGGAGACGTGTTTCGCTGTTTGCCATTTTTCTTGTCGGGCACAGCGCTCTATTGGTACCGCGCAAAGCGAAATAATTGGAGATCATGGGATGACTTTGTGGCTGCTTGGAGAACCAGATTCGGAGATCCGGATTTTACATTTGCATTAAAGGACGAAATCATGCGCCGTACACAAAGCGAGCATGAGCCCGTTGCCGAGTATATCACGTGCATGCTGACTCTCTTCGATCGTTTAAGTCCTCCATGGCCCCTTCACGAACAACTGAATCACGTTTATCATAATATGTTACCCCGACTTCAGATTTCCGTCAAAAGAGATGATTTCTATGATTTCGAGTCTTTAGAGCGTCTCGCGATTCGGGTCGAACGTAGTTATGAAGTCGCTAAGCGATACCAGGCACCTCCGGCTTTAGAGAGATCCCTGTTCTCTGATTTAGCGTATCGTCCTCCGCGCAAAGGTCGCGCGAGTGAAAATTTAACAGCAGTAGCGATGCCGGAAAATAAAAATTGGGCTGACAAAACCAAAAAGTCTAATTCGACCGCGCCGGCTAAAGAAAATAAGAAAGGGACCTCGAGCAAAATCAACGCGACAAAAGACAGGCCCGATGTCAAGTGTTGGAACTGCGGGAAGCAGGGTCATCTCTCGCGCAATTGTAGCGAAGCGAAGAAAGTACATTGCTATCGCTGTGGCAAACCGGAAGTGACGGTAAAGACCTGTCCAAAATGCACGGGAAACACGGAAGGGAGCGAGTAGACCGAGCCCCTGCAGCTCCGGAGAAACAAAAAGAGGCTCGCAACATAAAAAATGCAACTACCGACGTTACTACACGCGGATCGATTTCGGATACTAAAATGATGGAGGTATCTCGTGGGTTCGAAATCGCTGATTCTTATGTCACCATTAATTGCCGTGAATTACCGTCGTTGCGTTATTTTTCGATACGGATTGGAGAACATAAATTGCCGGCTCTAGTCGACTCCGGGTCAAGTCGAACAATTTTTGGTCGAGAGGGCATATCGATAATAAGGCAGTTGTGTTTGCCAACGGAATTAACCCGTAGCTGTCGTATAAAAATCGCGAACGGACAGATCGCTGAAATAAAAGAGCGCGTTAACGTACCGATTAGTCTAAACGGTGTAACCCATTGGATTAACGTTTGTTTATTGCCTACTTTAGCGGTTCCGTGTCTATTAGGGGTAGATTTTTTATGCCGATTTGGAATGAGGCTGGATTTTGGCTCGGCGTCTTGGTCATTTGCTGATAATGCCGAAGAAATATATCCGTTCGAGTCAACGTTAATGGGTAACGGGGTTTGTAGCGGTCTTTCCGTATTAACCCCACAGGAGGAGCAAAAACTTAACGAATTCTTAAAAGATCGTTTGCCGATTAACAATGGGAATCCGGGAGTTACTAGTTTAACAGAACATAGAATTAACGTGTACAATCATCCGCCAATCAAACAGCGATGTTACCTAGTCTCTCCAAAAGTACAGGAAGCAATTCGCGAGAAAGTAAAGAATATGCTACAAGCAGGCATAATCGAACCCTCGTATAGCGAATGGTCAAACCCTGTGGTGATGGTTAAGAAGCCGAATGGCAAATATCGATTTTGTTGAGACTTTCGTAAGATAAATAGTGTATCTAAAAAAGACGCGTACNCGTTGCCGAATATGAATGGGATCTTGGATAAGCTTAGAGCTGCGCGATATATATCGACTATCGATTTGAGCCAGGCCTACTTTCAAATACCATTGGCAAAAGAGTGCCGCGAAATAACAGCATTCAGTGNTCCGGGCATGGGGTTGTATCATTCCACAAGAATGCCGTACGGGTTGACTGGCGCACCAGCTACTTTTCAGCGTCTCTTAGAGCTTATTGGCCCTGAAATGAAACCTCACGCCTTCGCATACTTGGACGACATTGTCGTTGTAACGTTCACCTTTGCCGAACACTTAGAATGGTTAGAAAAAGTTCTGAAAAAAATATCTGCCGCGGGTGTAACCGTAAACCCCGAGAAGTGCGAATTTTGCTGTGCTCAGGTCCGTTATCTTGGATTTTTAGTACAAAAAGACGATTGACCGTCGATCCGGAAAAAATTCGACCAATCTTAGAATACCCGGCTCCAAAAACGATAAAACAACTCCGGCGATTTTTCGGAATGTCCTCCTGGTACCGACGGTTTATACCACAATTTGCAACGGTTACCGAACCTTTAACGAGGTTACTGCGTAAAAATCAGCGCTGGTAGTGGGGAAAAGAGCAAACAGAAGCTTTCGATCAGGTACGCTCTTGTTTGATCGCCGCGCCTACATTGTCGTGTCCGGACTTTTCCGTGCCGTTCGTCATACAAACCGATGCGAGTTTCGTAGGGTTAGGTGCCGTACTAACGCAAAATATTGACCGAAACGAAAATGTCATTGCTTTTGCCAGTCGTGCGCTATCCGATGCCGAAAAGAAATACTCGGTAACAGAACAAGAATGCGTTGCCGTCATCTGGGCGATTAAAAAGTTCCGACCTTATTTAGAAGGCTACAGATTCACTATTGTGACCACAGTTGTTTACGTTGGTTGAATAATTTGAGAAACTCCACCGGTCGTCTAGCGAGATGGGCTATCGAGTTATTAGAATACGACTATGAGATCTTGCATAGAAAAGGCGCACTACACCACGTGCCGGACGCGTTATCACGCATGTACGAGAGGAAGGCCGAATCGTCTTTGGTCACAGCAATCGACGACGCCGCGGAAAACAGCAATGACGAAATTGAAACAGAGAATGTATGGTACCGACAACGTTATCGAGAGATTAAAGATCGCGTTAGAAAATTTACGGATTGGGAAGTCCTGAACAGACAATTATATTATTTACGCCCACGTGCCGTTATATCTGATATCGTAGAGGATTTAGATCGCTGGAAATTAGTCTTTCGCCGCGTGAATTACGAAATGAAGCCCTTATCGAAGCTCACAGAGATACGCAAGCAGGACACTTGGGGGTAGAGAAAACATATCAAAAGTTAGCAGTGGCATATTACTGACCGAATTTGTTCAGAGATGTAGCTGCGTTTGTGCGCGGATGTGAGGTGTGCCAGAAAGTTAAGGTTGAACAGGCAAATCCTGCCGGATTGATGGGACGTCGCATCTCCGACGGACCCTGGATTATGGTCGCTGCTGACGTTATGGGTCCCTTGCCGCGTAGTAAATCGCGTAACCGGTTACGCGTATGTTTTAGTAATACAAGATCTTTTTACTAAATGGGTGGAATGTCGAGCTTTGCGTACCGCGAATGGAAAGAATATTGTAGAAGCACTAGAAGACTTGTTAATCGCACGGTGGGGCACGCCGCAATTTTTGCTCACGGATAATGGGACCGAGTTCGTAAACAACACGCTGAAAAATTTTGCCAACTCGCACGGGATAAAACATACTACTGTACCGCCATATCACCCTCAGGCAAATCCGGTGGAACGGGTGAACCGTATATTAAAAACTATGATAATCGCCTTTTTAGACCGAGATCAACGGGAGTGGGATCGCTATTTGAGAGATTTTTGCTTCGCGTATAA
>NW_018021454.1:0-7861 GCF_002006095.1 Pseudomyrmex gracilis
TTGCGCTCGCGGCGTCGGAAACAGCTCTCACGCCGGTCTCCGCGATCGCGCACTTGTCCGCGGAAATGAGAGAGCGCGGTTTGCTATTAAACTCTTTATTGCAACAGGGATCTTAATTAGAAATACAAGAAAACGGACGAGCCGTCCGAAAACGCAACGTGACAGATCTCGCGACTCTCTAATACAACAACACGCTGGTCGCCCGGCAACGAACAGTCGCGCCGAGCGCACGCCGTTCAGGCGGCTCCCGCGACACATACACGGTGCCCCTCGCGTAACAATATATACAGGATGTCCCAGAATTGGTGTAACATCTCTCGTGAACAAATAGAAGGAGTAAAACTGAGTCAAAAAGTTCTATACCATTTTGCTAAATTCGCAATAGTTACCGAGATCTCAATTAACAAAGATCAGCGAATAAGCATGCATCGAGCTGTCTTACGCGCGGAAGACAGCCCAGTGCGCTTCGCGCGCTTACGGTGTTATTGGTAGTAACATATTGGTGGAACTAATATAACAGCATATACTATAACATATACATATTAAAATATAATCGTGCAAAGCGCGCCGGGCTGTCCTACGCGCGTAAGACAGCCCGATACACGCTTATTCGCGGATTTTGTTAATTAAGATCTCGGTAACTATTGCGAATCTAACAAAATGATATAGGACTATCGACTCAGTTTTACTCCTTCTACATGTCTACGAGAGATGTTACACCAATTCTAGGACACCCTGTATATTGTTGTAAAAGTATATTGTTCATTATACTTTTTTCGTTAACAACTTTTCAGTAAATAACGAGCGCGGCATAAAACCTTCATAATATTACTCGGCACAATGACTATGATAACATATGTAAAAATTATTGAAATCGGGGATGACTCCATTAATCTAAATAATTACCCTTAAAATAAAGAAATATATTTTATATACAGAGGATATCAATATATTGAATAAATTAAACGTTCTTTCTTAACTGCATAAAAATGATAAAATAGCACCGAGAATCTTTCTTTTTTCATTATATCGATTTTGATGAGCGTTGAAAAAGTTTTCATTATTGGCCAGTATCGAGTTGTCGTGTCCGCTACTTTTATTCATTGTATTGTATAATACCGGCTTTATTCTTTTTAGGAAGAGAGAGAGAGAGAGAGAAATATATACTAACTATAAAGAAACAACGTAGCATAATGACGTTAATAATTTTATCGATAATTAACAAGTGACCATAGATGTTACTTAGCCTGATAAATTAAAAGTGTCACGGTACGGAGAGTAACTGAAAATTGATTCACGTGCACGATACGCGCGCGAGAGCGAACACGTATACTTGTTTAGGTATTGTTCACACGCGAGTTCTCTTTCTCTCTTTTTTTTGTGGTTCATGCAAATATTCTTTCGGCAAACGCCGTATCAAGTTTATACAAAATGTGAGTTTGTAAAAAATGAAAAAAAAAATACACTCAACAAAGTGGACAAAGAGCGAAGTGCACCGCGCCGCAGCGAAGTTTTTCGCGGCGCAAGAAAATGCATCGGAAATGCAACGCTACTGGATAAATAAAAGTGAGTAAAATGTGGGCGGGTTTAATTTTGGCAAATATAACAAGCGAGTCGGTTTAACTTTGAAACGCAATCCTGTGCGCCTGTAATCTTGCTTTGGCACGCGACCGCAGGCAGCTTAACTCTATCCTTCCGCCGGGTTGCACTTATCGCATAAGTGAGCGGCCGAGTGAGAACGGTCATTGAACTGCATTTGAAAAAAGTGCGTGATATAAAGTTGCGAAGAATCTTCGATGTCTTTTGTGAGTTCTCTATTCTCTCACAGAGATAATGCTCCACTCTTAAGAAAAGAAAAAGCTTCGAGAGCAATATACCAATTCAGATCGCGCATCGATATGTTAGCGTCAAAGTCCAAAGTCTCAGCAATCTTAGGATTGACTAATCAATATCCGAAGTAACTAAGCGTTTTGGGCAAAGTCCAAAACAGTCTTTTTTTCGGGTTTTGACTGTTGTGTTTTTAGTCAATTTCAGGAGTAACCAACACGGCTGGTCAAAGTTGAAATTTAAAGAATCAAACCTTGAGCTGCGTACTGTTTCGCGCATTTATTTGTACTATACATTACATGTACAATGGGTACAAAATAAATCGGAGGATGTGTCAATCAGACTCAATAGGATAGACTAGTATTAAAACAAGACTAATTCTTTCATGTTCTTTTTGTTGGCGTTGTAAACGTGTAGGCAGGGAAGGCTGCGCCCCCCTCCCTAAAATCTAACCTAACTCTAATCTAAACTTTTCTTTCTGCACTCCCCTTCGCAAAATTTTCACTCATTTCTATTGATATTGTAGTAACACAGGTTAGGATTAGGTTAGATTTTAGGAGGGGCAGGGGGGGTACAGCCCTCTCTGCCTACATGCTTACAACACCAACAAAAAGAACATGAAAGAATTAGGATGCAATCCCATGCACTGTTATTTTTTGCGTAACGCGTAACGCGTTACCAATCAAAGAGATTACGTGTTTAATATGTTTTATATTTTATTTTTTACGCGTTATGCGTTACGCGGTGAATAACAGCGCATGGGATCGCACCTTTAGTCTTGTTTTAATACTAGTCTATCTGATTGAGTCTGATTGACACATCTTTCGACTTATTTTGTGCCCATCTGGGATTGACTAGTCAAAGTTCGAAGTAATAAACCAAAGTTTTCACAGAGCTTGGTTACTTTGAATACTGACTAGTCAATCCTAAGATTGTCGGGACTTCGGACTTCGACGCTAACAGATATATTAATTAATGTTGCGCGGTTTATTTCGGAAGAAGAAGACATAGTGATCGTCACTGTGTATAATTTAGGTTTTATTGAATAATACGTGATTGCGTGCGCAAAGCACGCCTAGAAGTAAAAAAATAACATTAAGCTCGCGCGAATACGCAACTATTTGCATTGCTACTTCTTTCATATTCAAATAAATTTGATAAAACTACACAAAATAAAATAGCGCGAGAAAAAACCGACTTAAAAAAAAATAATAATACATTTTTTTCACGCAAGAACTTTTGCTGCGAGATTTTGACCTCATTCATTTCAGCAAATGTTTGCATTTTTAAGAATTAAGAGACACGGTAGTGCCTCGCGCCAAGTTCACGTGTAACAAAGTGGCACTCGAATTGCTCGAGCATATTGTGCCTTTTATATGCGAAAATCAGGTATTTTAGTGGAGGGGAGATTTTTAATCAGCAATTTTTTAATAATGACTGAAGCGATCGACTTCTTTTTAGTCTCGTTCGATGTGTATTGGAAAAATGAAGAAAAAAGTATTCTTGTGTTTTTTTTGTTTGTGTCTTCTATTCAAGGATAGTGAAGATTATATTTTTTCCTATATAAGAATCGTGCACGGACGTGATAAGCATCGTCTTTAGATAAGCATGTAAGGAATATGTGCAAGTTCGTATAAGTTCTAACAGATGACATACATATACAAGCGCATTACAAAAAGAAGAAGAAAAAAAACAAGACGTGTGAGTTAGAGAAAGAAAGAGAGAATCAAGAGGCACAGTAGTGGTTTGCGTTAATCGCGCCGGGAACACCTTTAATAGTACCGATCGCTACGACAATATTCCTCGCGGCGTAATGATTTCGCGTCGGCAACACATCCGATATAACTTTTTTGGTAATTATTGAGTATAGGGGATTAAGGTCCGATGACCTTGATTTTGATGTATGTTGTAAAGGGCACTCTCCTGAGTAGTGTTCAAAAGAGTTTAGGTGACGCTCGTTTTTTATTAAAAAAAATATTCCTAAAAAATATAATTAGAAAAATGACCGTCGAAAACAATTGAGAGGTGTAATTTTCATGTTGTAGGCAGGGGGGGCTACGCCCCTCCGCAGGGAGAGTGGCTTTGCCCCTCTCCCTGCTCTCCCCGAAATTCAAGTACACACTTTTGAAATGAAGCAAATGTAATCGGAAGTCATTTCTTTTTCGAAGAGGGGAGCAGGGGAGGGGCGAAGCCACTCCCCCTGCAGGGAAGCGTAGCCCCCTCCCTGCCTACACGCTTACAACACGAACAAGAAGAACATAAGAAAAGTAGCGGAATAAAAAAACTGCCTTTCTTTCCGAACTGCTCGGAATGATAGATAAGCTATTTCACGCTCCGAAACATAAACTGAGTAACAGTCAACAATACCGCTTATAAATGTGTGCAATTGTATCGGTAAGTCTGAATGTCTTCTAAGAACTGATACCTGAGAGCAAATGTGTATTCCAATTCATTACTCTACATGTTATTTATGCAAATGAAAGTCGCGGTTTTCAAACATTTCAGATAAATATTTTTTTAATAGAAAACGAGCGCCGCCTAAAACCTTTTGAACACTACTCAGGAGAGTGCCCTTTACAACATACATCAAAATCAAGGTCATCGGACCTTAATCCCCTATACTCAATAATTACCCTCATTTCATTTTATAAATAAACAAAGAGTCACGTGGTTACAAGTTACCAGGGAAGAAAACGTTAAATTATGTACTCCATCTCTCACTTTCTTTCTCTCAATCTTTTTTTTCAGGTACTTACTCTAAACAGGAATACTAACTACACTGTGTGCACTTAATATACTGAGTGCACATGTGTCCATATATGCAAAGCAGATAAACCTCATTTAAAAAAATAATACTACAGAATACAAAATGTGTGATATCTCAAAAAACTTACCTTTTCAAAACAAGGTAAGAACAGGCGCCAAGTACACGCATGTTGCGCCAGAATTGTTAGTTTAGTGAGTTAGGTAATTAGTATATTGTTGTATTGTGAAATTATGATTAGTTTAGTAATGCTATTAATATGTTTACTTAGTTAGATACAAATTAATGTGTGTTTAGTTATTGTGGAAAGAAAGACATAATGCTCGATCAGCAGAGGCGACAGAGTTGTCTCCATGAGCTGACTAAGCAAAAAAACAAGTGGTTGGTGCAACATCATTTTGCTAAAGCCCGTTCTACATTGATCGCAAGCGCAAACGCAAGGTATAGATCTCGTAGAATTGACCAATCACGCTGGTCAATTGGCTGATTTGATCAATACGATTAGTCAATTCTACCAGACCTGTTTCCTTGCGTTTGCGCTTGCGATCAATGTAGAACAGGCTTAAGATGTACATGTCACAAGGACATATGAGCAAAGCGATGTGCCAGATATCCTTGAGAAGAGGTATACAACGGCGCTGTAGTATTACAGCGCCGAAATTAGTTCACAAGTCGTTGTACTGTTAGGAAATATTATAACAAGTGATAATAAAGACTTGCTAAAATTGAAATCAAGTGGACTCTTCCCCCTGTTCCTACTACAACTCCTGTCCAGAAAAACTCGTTGTGACATGGAGACACAACACGCACAACACGTAGTGTATTTAAATTAATAAATTAAAACTTGATTTAATATTACAAAAAATTCTTTCTCTCTAAAGGGTCGTCTACAATGGAGAGTTTTAGACCGTAACAGTAAGAAATTGACAAATCACAATCGATTATTCTTCTGTACTTTGTCTGTGAGCGCTCACGGACGGCAGTTCTCGCTTGTGTGCGTGCCTCCACCGCCTCAATATTCTCGTTGCAGCGGGCTCGATCTTTCATCACTGGTTTAAAGTAACATCAATCTGCCTGATAAAAATTGATTTTCCACATATTAGAGAATTTATATATACAAAAAAGAAATATGCTTATGAAAATATGTAGATATTATCCAGATACATGTTCTGAAAAATATTGAGTTTATATTGACATTTTAAGGCAACTTCGACATGATGATACTTATATTAGGATNATATNAACATTGTTATGTATGTGATATGTTCCTCACAGAGAAGTGCTCAGAAAAAGAAATTTGTAATATGAANATTACATTGCANAAATNATNTTGATTTTATATGATACTGCAATATTTTATGGACATAGTTTAGTTGATGTTAAATTGATATTAATATTGTTATATATATAATATGTTATATTATTGTTGTTTTCAAAAATAGATATCTGTGATATGGTTATGATATCCTGGATTATTTTTGTGGATATATGGCAATGTTTTCTAATTATGACATCCTTATGACTTACATATAACATTGTTATGTACCGCATACATAATATTCTTACGTAATCTAGATGACATATTTGCGATGCATAAAATACATGAATAAAACGGGTGTTCTAGTAGGGCATGTATGGTGCCTCGGCCTTAAGCGCAGACACATGCGAAAGATGGTTTGCTCGCTTCCGTTCCGGAGAATTTAACCTTCAAGATGCACCACGCTCTGGACGGCTAAATTCTGTTGACGACGACCAACTTCTGGCTACAGTGAAGAGTGATCGACACTTAACGACTCGAGAGATTGCGAAGCGCTTCGGCATTCATCATACAACCGTTATGGATTGATTAAAAAAGCTTGGCATGGTGAAAAAGCTTGATGTATGGGTGCCGTACGAACTGAGCGAAAAGAACATCATGGATCGGATTTTAGTGTGTGAATCTCTCTTGAAACAAAACTCTTTAGACCCATTTCTGAAACGGATCATCACTGGAGACGAGAAATGGGTTGTCTACAACAATATTAAGCGGCAGAAGTCGTGGTGCGGTCCGGGCGAGTCTTCACAAACGGTGGCAAAACCTAATTTGCATCCACAGAAAGTAATGCTATGTATTTGGTGGGACTATAAAGGAGTGCTGTGGTTCGAGCTGCTCCCGCAGAGCCAAACAATAGATTCGAAGAAACACTGCGCTCAGCTCGACAAATTGCGCAAGGTAGTGCAAGAGAAGCGGCCAGAATTATCAAATAGAAAAGGTGTGATTTTCTATCATGACAACGCTCGACCACATACTTCTTTGATCACGAAAAAAAATTGCAAAGTTTTGGCTGGGAAATGATGCAGCACTCACCATATTCGCCGGACCTTGCACCGTCTGATTATCACTTGTTTCGCTCGCTGCAAAATGTTGACGGTTATCAATTCGACTCAATGGAGGCCATCCGAAATCACCTTGTTGATTTTTTCGCTCATAAGTCCCAAGGGTGTTACGAGAGCGGCATCAAGGCCCTACCGAAACGTTGGCAACAAGTTGTAAATCAAGACGGTCAACACATTGTGGACTAAATTAATTTTTATAAATGTCGATTTTGTGTTTAAATTTTATACTAAAAATCTGCAGAACTTTTCCACCGACCCAATATAAATAATATACGGTTGTCCAATATAACAATAACACTCATTAATATAACAGTTTTACCGGCACCTTTCTTTGTACAACTTACTCTGCATCAATTGATCAGAATGGAAAACGTTTCTCCAGAATAAAAGAGAATATGCTAAAATATGGACAAAAATTAACAAGAAAAGCGAAAAAAAGTTTACATATTACCATGTAGACAACATTTTTACTTTGTATACAAAAGTGGCAGTACGAATCATAACACGACTTGTCCGAGCCATTCTACAGACATAAACAAATATTTTGATTGTTTTAAAAATAAATTTTAAAGCTTGTAAAAAATGAAAATGTGACATTAAGATTAGTAACAAGAAATATATAAGGCCTTACGAGCCATCCGCATGATGTTTAAGCGGAAACTGTACGTGTACTACTGTGATCAAAAAGTAAGGTAAATTTGTTTATAAAATGTAAATTCTTTATTTATTCATCCAAATCAATTTCATCCTCTTCAAAGTAATCCCCTCCAGATACAATGCACTTATGCCAACGCTTTTTCCAGTCCTCGAAACAGTCGGAATAGTCTTTTTTCGGTATAGCCTTCAAGACCTTCTTCGATTCGGTTTTTATCTCCTCAATCGTGTCAAAACGGC
>NW_018021454.1:8811-30664 GCF_002006095.1 Pseudomyrmex gracilis
CACTTGTGCCAGCGCTTTTTCCAGTCGTCAAAACACTTCTGAAATGCACTTTTGGGTATTGCCTTGAGCTCCTCCAGCGATGCAGCCTTAATCTCCTCAATCGTCGCAAATCTTCGTCCTTTCATGGGCCTTTTCAATTTTGGGAAGAGAAAAACGTCGCAGGGGGCCAAGTCTGGTGAATACGGTGGCTGAAGTATGATGGTAGTATTGTTTGTGGCCAAAAAACTACTCACTAGTAACGACGTGTGCGCAGGTACATTATCATGGTGCAAAATCCATGAATTTTCTTTCCACACTTCCGGCCGTTTTTTTCTTATTGATTTACGCAAACGCCGCATAATCTCAAGGTAATACTCCTTGTTTACCGTACGACCTTGTGGTAGGAATTTTTGATGCACAGCGCCATGATAATCAAAGAAAACTGTGAGCAAAACCTTCACATTCGAACGAACTTGGCGTGCCTTTTTAGGTCTTGGCTCTCCTGGGTTCTTCCATTGGAATGATTAGGCTTTGGTTTCGACGTCATAACCATATACCCATGATTTGTCACCAGTTATAACCCTTTTGAGCAGATCAGGATCATCATTGACGTCGTTCAACATGTCTTGGGCGATGTTCATGCGATGCTGCTTCTGATCAAAATTAAGCAGTTTTGGAACAAATTTCGCTGACACACGTGTCATACCCAAAACATCCGTTAAAATTGATTGGCATGAGCCAAACGATATGTTAAGATCATCAGCTACTTCTCTAATCGTGATTCGACGATTTTTCAACACAATTTCTTTCACTTTTTGAACATTTTCGTCGATTTTTGACGTGCTGGGGCGTCCAGAGCAAAGTTCATTGTTAACATTTTCTCGGCTCTCTTGGAATAACTTATACCATTTATAAACATTTTTTTTGCTCAAAGTTGACTCACCGTACGCCACTGTCAACATTTCAAGAGTTTTTGAACACTTAATACCATTTTTTACACAAAAATTAATACAAACTCTCTGCTCCATTATTTTCAACAGCAAAAAATCGCCGAGCACGCAAACATGAGTCTAACCTTTATGCCCCTCACATAAAACAACACATGTTATATAGTCAAAACTGTGAACATATGATCGTGACGAGTGTACTAACACAACAACAAAAAATTTTGAAATTAGAGTGTACAGAGCGCGCGAAATTCAAAGAGTCACCTTACTTTTTGATCACACCTCGTATGTATTAGATTAGATTATATTTAATTTTATATGCTCACATATTCTTATTTTTTCTCGGATTGCTTTTGACTACCATTCGATTCTTTGCGGTTCGCATCCTCTGACTTTTACATTTATATTTATATTTCTGTTCTGTGAGTTAATTGTACTTCGACTTATTTTGCATGGTGACGACAGGAATTACACATGAGGTACGACCATCTGCCATATTATTAACACACTAGTACATCTTATATTTAACTTTTTACACACGGCGACTAAAGAGGACATCAGTGAATGTCGAAACGTTTCGCAATTGCATACTATGTATAACATTATTGTTGCACATTATATATAAATTTTTCTAAAAAATATCTTTTTGTTGTTATCACGTTTATGCTCGATATTGACCTTCTTTGACAATACACTTGATTTGTTTCTACTACACGAGCGTTTTAAGTCTTATTTTTTAAATAAAAAAATATATATATTATATATAGTCACGTATTTAATACGTGGTTTTCAGATTGGGCTTAGAAAGTATATTACGTGTCTGATACGCGGTTCTTACCTTGGACCTAGAAAGCATATTACGAGTTTTACTCGTTGTAATACTTTTGCAGTAGCAAGAGGTTAATAAATGTGAATATTAACTGTTCATTAAATCGTTATCAATTATAAATCTTGTGAAACATTTAATATATCAGAACGAAGTAATTTCTTCTCTCAAATATTACCCAAATACTAACAAAAAACTTCACGGTTTTATCAAAATTTCTTTGACGTTTGTGGATTTCCGGCACACAGATTGCGCCGACAGAAATCCTCGTGACCGAGTAGTGTTGCTGGATGTAAGGAGAGAGGCTGCATCCGAGACTCGCAATTTTGTGATTTTGATGTCTTTGTGCTGAAGCAAAAATCCGCGCTTAAATCTAACTTATCAACTAGCGCTAGTTTTCTTCTATCTGTTTCAGAGTCCGACGCCGCCGCAATACGTGTTCTGGTATCACAATAATCGGATGATAAACTACGACACCACGCGCGGTACCGTACACGTACAAACTGATCCAGGACCAACCCAGAGCCGTCTGACGATTCGCCAGGCAGTGGAGTCCGACACGGGTAATTACACGTGCAGCGCCTCCAACACCAAGCCGGCATCAATCTTCGTCTTCGTCACCGAAGGCAAGTATATGTAATGTGTTTTGCGTGAAAACGCGCGAAGTTTTTTTTATTAATACGTCATACCGTTTGTCGGTTGTCGCTAGAGTCTCTTAAACACACGTAATGTTTCTCGGAAGAAGTAAAACGACTTGTGTTGCTTCACTTTTGATTGCATTTATAATTATTATATTATACATTTATAATTATCTGAGAAAACGAGAAACAAAGACAGTCGTTTTGTTAGCTACATTTAAGGTAGATTGCACGAAGATATGATTATTATTTAATTATCGAGACAGATTTACTATTGAAGTCTTCGAAAGCCACGTATGTATATCGCGCTTTGTGAAAAAGGTTACATACATAAATTACAAGCTCACACTTGAAAACTCTTATTTTATCAAGAATCATCAGAAAGTCTATGACAAAGAGAACATTTCTTTAATATTATTCCGAGTCATGCGAAGAAATCTCGGTATTCTGAAGAAATATGATAGCTCTCTGCCCACACACGTCTAATAGACGTCTAATGGAGTTTTTGTTCCGTGTGAGTGGTTCACTATTATTATAGATATTCTTTCTCCTCGCTCTCTTTAACACTTGCACATAAAATGTATTATGAAAAAAAATGTTAAAGTGAGAAAAATAAAATGTGCTGTGGTGAAAAGTTGCCTCGGATTTTGAATGGATAATATACAAAG
Organism: Pseudomyrmex gracilis; assembly: GCF_002006095.1. Taxonomy (NCBI): domain Eukaryota; kingdom Metazoa; phylum Arthropoda; class Insecta; order Hymenoptera; family Formicidae; genus Pseudomyrmex; species Pseudomyrmex gracilis. The sequence goes on from NW_018021454.1 coordinate 11,870, forward strand.
TGTCTGAAAAATTTTGACACAGCCGAAGTGTGAAAATAAATTGAGTCAATCTGAACAGAAAAGTTATGTAATATTTTGCAAACTTCGCAATAATTATTGAATGATAAGTAATACATGTGACCCAATGAGCGCGTGGGAACTCATACAGTACCAAAGCTTTCAGTAATATTTCAGAAACGTTGCAACATTGCAAGTTGCAATGTAATATTGCAAAGATGTTTTAAAGACATATAATATCACTATTACGCCGAAATGTTCTAGCAATGTTTTTTTATGTATGTTTTTTAATCCTAGTATATTATCAGAAATACTTTTGAATAGCTATTAACGATAAGAAAGCTATTAACGAATAGCTATTAACGAAAGAAGTTGCGTCAATAAACTGTTATTTTCCGGCACCGTGTACATTTTGTTTGCGTTGTAAGCGTGTAGGCAGGGGGAGCTGCGCCCCTCTTTCCTACTCTCCCCTCACGAAGAAAATGAAGAATTCAATTAAGTGTCGCTTTATGTCAAGATTGTTTACTTGACATGAAGTGGAATATTACTTTGCATATCTCGCCAAATTCTTTTGATGTTTTGCGTGTGACAATTAGTATGAGGATCTACGAAATTTTTTCTTTGTGATTTACTGTATGGTGAGTGTAACCGTGCATATTGATTGAGTAAACAATTATGACATGAAGCGACACTTGATTGAATTCTTCATTTTTTCTCGAGAGAGGAGCAGAGGAAGCGCAGCCCCCCTCCCTACATGCTTACAACACGAACAAAACGTACACGGAAAATAAGAGTTTATTTATGATATTTCTTTTGTTTATAATTTTTTAACGAACAACGAGCGACGGCTAAAAGTTGCAGATTGTTGTTCAGAGAGGTGTCCTTGACAACATATGTCAAGGTCATTGACCTCCGAGAGTGCTCCGTTTTTCTGAATATTTACCACGATACATATATATGTAGGGTGTCCGACAATTACTTTAGCATCTCTTGTAGGTAGGTAGAAGAAGTAAAATTGACGAGGGATGGCCACGAATTGCAAAATACAAAATTGAATGAGCCATAGTTTATTTGAAACGAGAAGTCGAGGGTATAAAAAGTGTAAGGTTTGAATGCATGAGCCTTAGTTTACGAGAAGTTTGCATGCAAAATTAAGCGTGCGGCTAGCTGTACGTTAAGTAATATAAATAAGTTAGACTCAGCGTGAAGCGTCGCACAGTGGGCGAAATTAGGCAAAAATAGACAAAAATCGATAACTTGTGAAATGAAATTATTTGAAAATTGAGAATCCAATGTTTTTTAGGCCGCTGATTTCGAATATCAAATTAATATTAACAATATAAGATTAACAATGGCGGATCCAATATAGTAAACACTTCATATATATATATATATATATGCATATCAATGGTCTCTGAATTTCTAATAGTATATAAATACTACCTTCAAATGGACATGTTAAACAGTGACTGGGTTTGGTTTAATTGCTACTTCGATTATGTTTCAAATATATGCAATTATAAGCCTTTTCACCGCGACAAGGTACCAGTCTAAGAAAAGGTTGTTTTATTTTTTTTTGTTTTTTGTTTTTAATGTTTTTGTATTTTTTTATTTTTTTATATTTTTATACTTTTATATATTTTTAATATATTATTTATATTTTTTATATTTTTTATTTTTTATTTTTATTTTGATTATTTTATTTGTATTAATTGTGGAAAATAGTTAATTTTGTCTTATGTAAACACAACTTATTTATTCTATCTCCATCTCCACAGAAATATCATCTTCAAGATTTTCAAAGCAATCTTCATTATCTGAATCTTCTGATATATTGTCATTATTTTCATTGTTATTTATATTATTCAAATCGGTCCAGTTGATTAAAGTTTTTGCTTCGATTGATAATTCCTTTATTATTTTATTTTTTCGTGTAATCTATTAACACTAATAATAGGATCCGACGAAATAAGAAGATAATTCATTATGTCTTCATTATTGCTTTTACAGGAACAAGTTCTACTATAATAGCGTCTAGCAACTTTAAATATTTTATTCCCAAATTCTTGAGCCTCTTCTGAAAACTAGCCAATAGGTAGATTTAACTTTCGCATAATATTGCTACCATGTAGTAGTACTTTATGCATAGAGGGAGCCATTTTGTACCAACCATACAAATTAATAAACAATTCCGTAGTTTCTGTGGTATATATTTCAAATTTGTCCAAATCTACTGGAAAACCACTTGCCATTATATGTAGGATATTTCCAAACCTTTCTACGAGTGATTGATTTTAAGTACATTGGAAATAATCGCAGGATTCGAAAAAAATCGCCTAGCAGTATTACCATCATTGGTACCGTATCCGTGTTTCAACAACGTCAACTGTTATAGATAATTGCGATTTTAAATCATCTTGAATTTGTTTCTTTTTATTTTGTTGTAAAATTTTATTATATCCTCTAGCACAACTTTCCTTAAAATCTAAGTTATATGAAATGTGCAATTATGGAATAAACATTCCATAAATCGTATCCAACAATAAAGAGTGGATAAACCAAACTTGTAATGTTCTTTGTTAATTTTTAGCTCTTTTATATATTGTAAAAGTAAATCATTCATATGTTTTGGACTTACTTCACAAATATTACAAGATGTCGTCGATTTCTGGTCCGTCAACACGTTACATACTTTTCCATCAATTATAGTACAATATAAAGTATGAGTAACACGTTACATACTTTTCCATCAATTATAGTACAATATAAAGTATGAGTAACTTTGAAAGATTTAACGGAGTTTTCTACTGAAGGCTGCAGGTTATTAATTTTATTCATGTAGAAATTGTAATCCTCTAAAATGTTGGATGGTGTTTCTTTAGCAAATTCAAGTGGTCTGCAAAATCTTACAGATGATAGTCTATCATTTCGCCATAAAACACGACTACTATCGTGACTGTCTGTCAACAATAACGGCACATAACATATTATAAACTGTACTGTCAGACATAATTTTAGTACTGTCGGTATTGTTATTTGTTGACCACTTTTGTTTAAAATTTTGTTGGTCAGAAGCACCATTCATTCCCCACTTTCCATGTAAAATCAACTTTTCAGTGCCTATGTCGAATAAATCTTGCTTTGGTATAGATTTAATGATTTGAGATGTAGTATGGTCTAGCAGAGATTGCATTTCGAGTTTAGCACCATTTTTAGTTACAGTTGTATTTGGAGGATAACATTTTGTTTTTAGCAGCCTGAATCTTTGCGTAAGGAGGATAAAGTTTATTTCCAAATAAGCGTTCATTATAAGTTCGAAGCAATTCATATTTCCTTCTTGATCAACCTACATCCATATACATTGCCAGAATTTTATTTATAAATATTTCTTTATCTTGTTCATTATTTGGTAGTACATATTCACAATGTTTTTTTATTGTTGGGTGCAACAGCTGCACGCAACAGTTCTTAGCTATACTTGCTACAAAATTCATGTAATCGTCTTTTTTTGGTCTTGCTGCTACAATGTTCGTATAATTTGCGTGGATGACCACGATTTTCTGCATTAATAGCTACGGATCTGAGATGTATCTTTTTAAATGTTATTTTAATTTCGTTTTCCATAAATTGCGCATACTTTTTTATAAAAATTGTTCGTGTTTGATTCGCATTTGACCAATATTTTGCATATTTAGAAATAAGACTATTATTTACATGTTTTTTAATTTGAAAGAGTTGCGTTTTATTATAGTCATTATCTTTGTTTATATGCTCCATTGTTGTTTCAAGATGAGACTTTCTTTTATTCTTACTATTCGAAATATACTCACATAAAATTGTTCTTAAGTATAATATTTGCCATTGTTTTACCTTTATATGCAACTTAAATTGAGAATTCTTAAAGATAAAAATATATATAAAGGTGAAAAGAACAAGTTTTAACAGAAAATATATATTATAAACTATTAAATATTTACATGTAAGCGATACTATAAAGATATAAAATTATAATATCACAAAAGAGCAGTATTATAAAAAAATAATATAGAATATACAATATATATATAACAGTACATATGTAATATATATAACAGTATAAATATATATAACACTATCAGTACGTACGAATACCCGCAAAACATGAATTGAACTAAGCCTGCCAGATCGGTGCTTATAACAAGCATAGCAAATTTCATTTACAAGTTCTAAAGTTCTTTTTGTTTCACCTAGCAGACAAAATATAAACTAACCAAAATATTACCTAACCTAAACATATAAGTAGCATTGAACACTGAGAAACAGTCCAATACTATATTTCGCTAATCAAAACAGTACTTCTTTCTTCTTAGCATTAAATATTGTGTATTTGTTAAAAACAATGTAATTTGTTAATAACACTTTGTTAACATATTATCAACACATGCATCAATAAATTTAACTAAAGATTATTTTTTACAATAGGTTCACATAAATAGCTTTTCTCGATTCTCGTTATGATATTTTCTTTTAATTCTGCACATGAAAATACTTCTATTATAGTTCATAACTTCCGAATAGGCAAAAATAGGCAAACGGGGTTTTTTGCTTAATTTAAAGGACTCTTCAAGGAAAAGATTTATCCTAGGTTTGTTTAGACATATCGGGCAAACTTATTAAATCGCGCATCGGAAATCTACTTTCTTTATGCAAAATTAAACTAATACGCTACTGAGCTATTTAATTTGTAAATAATTGACAAATATATTTTAAAAAATATTTAAAAAGTTTTAGTTGATACAATATATAAAGAATTGTACAAGTAAATTGTGTAAAAGAAATGTAAGGACAGGCAAAAATATAAAGCTATGAATCAGCAATACCAAAAATATTATTAAATATAATTATTAGCTTATATTTAATACGTAATATGACATTTTACATATTTTATTTGGTTTTTATAAACTTCAGGACATTCTTAAAGCTGGAAAATACTTGATTTCATCCATTTCAACAAATGTTAAAAATCGATTTTTATCAATTTTGTCCAGTTTTCGCCCACTGTGCGTCGTGGCTGCGACCTAAGGCGCGCGCTCTGTAATTTTTGGCGTCTGTTGTGAGTTCGAAACCTCGCAGTGGCAGCTTTTTTTCATTATAACGACTATATCTATTAAATGAATTAATTGTTCTTATTTTTTGGAATAAAATATTAATAATAACAACGCAATTAATTAATTATATATAATAAAACCAAGAACGAGAATTTCTGTACTTCTTTATGTTTATTCATCGTGTTTTTATTTATTATAAATTTTGGACATATATATATATATACATGTAACAAATTCTACTTGTAAATTTTTACAAGTGAGTGTTTTTTGAATTGAAATCTCAATTCTTAAATTCATACGGGATGCCGGATTTGCATCTCACATATGAAAGACCTCGGATACTCCCCTAACTAATTTTAAAATATTGCGAAAAAAACTCCATGCCATCGCCTTCCTTGTTAAGCCACCGAGGCACTTGGAGTTAGTCTCGCAATACTTATACATATATCGGAGATGGTCTGATAATGTTGTTAACGCCAATTTTAAGCCAGAGTAATTTTAAACAATTAAAGAAATATATAAGGCCTTATTATCAGGCCTTAATCACATGCGAGACGCGAATATAACCGGCAACCAATTTATAATATGTAGTTTTCTTTTACAATAGTATGTCGCGACCGTGTGTTATTATTATATTAGTTTAACACGCGAGGATGACCGCGAGAGGAAATCTATACTCCAGAATGCGCTAACGCAGACATACGGCGATAAGTGCGACAAATAGGTGTGCGGTCGCGGCGAAAAAGTTGTCCGGGCGCACGCACGCGATAATGCCTGTCACGGGTGATCGGTACGGCGACTTCTGGCGATGGACTGCCACGCACTTTTTATGTTTCTACGCTTCCTACGGTTTTTATTGTTAATAGAACAATCCCGATGACACATGATTGCGGTTCGTCGGCTACGAATTTTCGGCAATACTCGAATAATCGTACGCACTATAACATTACGTCCTGGCCTATGGATCTGGTCGCTGTGGTGGTACACAACAGCTGAACGTTTTTCTTAAGATGCTCGACACAGAAGATACGGAAATCTAGCTGTGTGAGAGTCGAGCGAGTTTTTTATATTCACGGACGGGCCAACGGCGCGTGCCGATATTACTCCGTCCTGTGAATTCTCACTCGGTGGTCTCTTTTTAAAGTCTGGAGCGTTCGCTCCAAGGACTAGGGACGAGACCGTGCGATCGTTTAGGATAAGAATGAGATATCTTAAGCCCCCTATTTTGTTTACAACGGATATACATGTAGATTGAGTGGTGAATGTTGTGTTGCGATTTAGAAATTTTGTGATATTTATCGCGACATGTGTGAGCGTGAGTGTAAATGTAAGAGAGTGTGCGTGAGAGTGTGGATGAGAGTGACCGATTCGTGGTGGAATCTTGCAAGGTGGGTTTAGAGAATTTGTTCTATTTTAACGGAAAAGGAGGTAGTACAGATAGAAAAGGGCTCCGGGTACATGATAATGGGAGCGGGAGTTTGGCAAAATTACCAGAATTATTCCGGAGAAGGGAAGTGCGGGTATCATCCTTTGGAGTTCTTCCGGTGTAATTGTATTGAAATCTATCAGCAATCTACCTGGGAGTATGGGTGAATCGGATTGTGGGAAAATGTGAGGCAAAAAATTAGATGGAGAGTTAGCAGGGGGAGGTGTAGGTGCGTCAGAGAGTTCTACAATCTCAATCTCGGTTCTGTGGGGGAAAGGAGGAGAAATCAGGCGTTCAAATTCTATCTCGATCTCCGAATCGGGGAGAGAGGAAAGAGTCGAGTTTCGGACAGAGGGGGAGTTTGGAGATTATCCTCAAGGAGTATGGAAGAGTACGAAGGAGGTTCGTACCACGAATCGGCGTCGTCTTCGTGGTTCGAGTCAGTAATCAGTGTGTTCACGAATTTTAAGTGTGTGTGTGTTTCGGCGTGGTGTGCGGGCTCGATGTTCGGATGTATTAGGTTTGTTTGTGTGTGCGTGTGTGTGTGTGACACGTATTGTCGGTCTGAGTCGTTGCGTCTTTGAATGTAGTTAGCGCAGGGGTCGAAGAAAGTCCGGGTTGTGAAGGCCTGTTCGGCTCCGCTCGGTGTAATGCGAGAGCGGCTACCCGTCTTAGAGCTCGGCTCCGCCGATTTCGCCAAGGCTTCGACGCAGCGCGGGGTGTCAGTTTATGGCCGCTTAAAAAATAACCGATTAATGACAAGGTTCGTATAAAAGAGTGAACTCGCGGTTAATTTTTCTTATTTTCTTTATTTAACCGCAAGATCTCTCTTTTTCTTATCATTTATACTATTCGCGAGGGTTTAGGAATAACTTATTCTAACACTCACTACTTGTTGAAAAATCGATAGTGATCAGTCGTTACTCTGGTCCCTCTGATTCGGCTGGGCCTGTTCGGTCCTTGGCGGTGAGCTGGCCAGATGTTCGGCACTCCCAAAAATTATCACTCGTGCTCTGGTCCCTCTGATTCGGCTGGGCCTGTTCGGTCCTTGACGGTGAGCTGGCCAGGTGTTCGGCACTCCCAAAAATTATCACTCGTGCTCTGATCCCTCTGATTCAGCTGGGCCTGTTCGGTCCTTGGAGGTAGCTGGCCAGGAGTTTGACACTTTTGAAAATTATTACTCGGAGAACATTCGGAAAACACTCGCAAGCACTTGATCTAGTTGCTCGGTCTTAAATCGCGGTGAAACTCTAGATTTTTTCTGATTCTGTTCGCGGGAATGTCACCTTATATGCGCTTTTTGGTACCCACGAACCTTCCAATCAGAGCGCTCGATCGGTTCGCCCGCTTCCACCAAAAACGGTGGTGACTTCTAATTTGCTAAAAGTCCATTAAGTTAGACACCATCTGTGTGACAGCATCTCCTGCGCTTCGCAGCTGGTGTTTAAACTATAGAGATAATTTTTATCCGACAGAAATTGTTTGTTAGTGTCTCGCGAGTGTGCCCGTCCGTCTTTTTATTATAAAAACTTCCCTTCTGGAGATAAGGAGATTTAGTAATTTCGCCTAGCCGTTCCGGGCACATGTGGATTGTTATTATATGTGTCCGGCATTTGTTCGGCCGCGGAGCTTGTCTTGGATTTTTTGTTTCCCGGATTTATTATTTTATTTCGTTGAGGTGCGTGGTTTCGCTTTGTGTTCACTCGATTTTTACTGTCACGTGTCTTCTCAGATTAATCTCCTGTTCTCCATCTGGAAGTTCAATTATATTCTGGTTTAATTATAAAAAACAAATATGTGTAAGAAAATGGCGAGTATGAACCAATTATGCAGGATGTTGTGCAATGAAACAATATATAATGTTGAAGAGCGAAACGTTTCGACTGTTTATTCAGTTTTCATCAGTCGCAAAACTGCAAAAATAATACAATAATTTTACAATGTGTGTTAAATATAATTACAAAGTTGTTGATATGCAGAAAGACGGAAAACGCACCTTTATATACACTTCTATTTTAAATGATAACAATGTGTGTTAGACAACGGTTATAATGTGTCAAGATCGAATGTGAGGATTGAACTAAGAGTCAAAACAATAAATATGAAAAGTCAAAGTATAAAATATCGAGAGTCGAAGAATTTTATCGATAATTGATAAGTAAGATTTATCTAATAAGTCAGTATCATTTATAATATTTAAAGTGTTAGCGTTCATTTTGATGTGTAGCACTTCCGATGTGGTTTGTTTGTAGTAATTCATTTTTTTGTCTAGAATTTTAACTGTGTTCTAATTGAATTTATGGTCCGGTGTTTAAACAATGATCAGACAAGACCAAGTTTTGAGATTTCTTTTTGACATAATTCATGTATTCTTTGATTCCCGTGCCTAATTGTCTCCCAGTTTGTCCAACATAACAAGCATTACAATTTTCACATCCAATATAATACACGATGTTTTTATTCTGGTTAAATGTAATGGGATCTTTATGAGTTTTAATATATGTGTTTAAACGAGAAATGTTTCTGTATGCTAATCTAATGTTTATTTTATTTAAAGCGCTAGAGAGAGTGTTGGACTGCTCATCGACAAATGGTATTAAAAAGTATTTAACATCGTCTATCACCGTGTGTCAATGTTACTGTTATTTATATGATTATTAAGTTTTATATTAAATACTGTTTTTAGACGTTTGTTGATGGTTTTAAATACTATATCTATTGGATAATAGTTGGCTATGAGAATCTTGATACATAATTTTAAGTTTTTTAGGTGAAATACAGGATCTGACAGTCGCAGCAATCTACCAGAGTATTTATTGTACCGATCTTATGGCATAGAAGGTTTTGAGACGAAAAATGTAGGTATCTACCGGAAAACGTTTGCTTATGATACCAGTCACAAGTCAACGTATTTTTTTCTACGATAATGCAAATGTCTAAAAAACTGATACAATTATCAGACTGGAGTTCATACGTAAACTGCAGTCTTTGATGTACTGAGTTGAAAGTATCGAGTACCTCATTCATTTTGTTTCTATGTACCGCTAGTATGATGTCATCAACATACATGTAGTACACTGGGATGTTAACTTGCAATGAATTTAATGCTTTAAGTTCGATGTCTTGCATAGTAATATCCGCTATTATCGGAGAGAGAGGGGAACCCATGGGGGTTCCAAAAGTCTGTTTATAAATTCTATTGTCGAATGTGAAGTATGTTGATGACATAACAAACTCTATTGCAATCAAAAACTCTTGGTGTGATATCTTGGTGTTTAATCGTATATATTTCTATCTTCTTGTATTATTTTTGCAGTCATGCGACTGATGAAGACTGAATAAACAGTCGAAATGTTTCGCTCTTCAACATTACATATTGTTTTATTGCACAACACCCTGCATAATTGGTTCATACTCGCCGTCTTCTTACACATATTTGGAAGTTTTCCATTTAGGCGTCTTATCTCCCGCGTTTTTGTTTGAGATAAAATTTGTTTCTACTGAGTGTTCACCATGCTGCGTTGCGCAAAGAAGAAAACCATGGAGTCACAGGACGTAACAATAACGAATATACGGACCGGACGGAATCGACACAAAAACAGAATATAAACGTGAAAGAAAACAAATGAAAATACAAGACATGCCATGGTGGTGTAACGATGCTAATTGTTACGGCCGGGACCGACCATCCGTCCCGGCCCAAACACGGCGCATTACGCCTAATAAAATATATCAAATTGCAGCGGGTATGATATACACGCTGTTTTTGAGCGTACCGCCCGCACCGCGCACCTGCCTCGCCTACAAGCGACGATACACCGCCCGCATCGCGCGCCGTACCGCGCCTACAAGCGACAGCGTACCGCCCGTACCGAGCGCTCCCCGCACTAACAAGTCAATTGTGCCCGCACCGCGCGCCTCACCGCGCCACGAAACTACTTGCGTGACAAACAATTTGTTGTTTTTCGCGTATTTTCTCAACCCCGCCCTGCGGAAAACGGCGAGTATAAAAGCTGGGCCCAAAAGCGAAGTGCTCAGATCCGCCTGATCTCCGAATGTAGCGAGAAGCACCTGGGGAAGCTCTTCCTCGGTCGGGCAAACCGACTGCGACTCACGATACGATCCGCTCCGGGGAATCTTGCATTCTCCGCCGGGAAAACCGGCATCCGTTCCGCACCGCTCCGGGGAATCTTGCATTCTCCACCGGGTAAACCGGCATCCGTTCCGCTCCGCTTCAAGGGAATCTTGCATTCTCCGCCGGGTAAACCGGCATCCGTTCCGCTCCGCTCCGGGGAATCTTGCATTCTCCGCCGGGAAAACCGGCATCCGTTCCGCACCGCTCCGGGGAATCTTGCATTCTCCGCCGGGAAAACCGGCANTGCATTCTCCGCCGGGAAAACCGGCATCCGTTCCGCACCGCTCCGGGGAATCTTGCATTCTCCGCCGGGAAAACCGGCATCCGTTCCGCACCGCTTCGGGGAATCTTGCATTCTCCACTGGGTAAACCGGCATCCGTTCCGCTTCGCTTCAGGAAAATCTTGCATTCTCCGCCGGGTAAACCGGAATTCGTTCACTCCGCTCCGGGAAATCTTAGATTCTCCGCCGGGAAAACCGGCCTCCGTGTCAAGCCGTTCCAGGAGAATGTTATTCTCCCCCGATTAAACGAAGGCGCCGCTCTACGCCTAGCGGAAAAAGCCGACCGTACGTCGGCTTCATATTCGCGTCAGCGAGATATAAATTTCCGCAAAGAACGATTAAATCAGCTCGTGAGAAAGCGTATTCCTCGACCGAAGTCACCTTTTCGTTTTCATATTCTTAAAACTCACTTTTCGAAAACTTACTTTTCTAAAACTCACTTTTCAAGATTTTTCCTTTGTAAAAGATTTACTTTGTAAATACTTTCTTTTATTTCTTTTTGTTTTAATAAACTCATATTATTCTTTTGTTAAATCATAAACCGAGTCTACTCTGATTACTTTACCTTAATCGAGCCCTGATCCCAACGAGCTATTCCGCAGCGTTAATAATTAACTAAATAAGACGGAAAAAGCTTCGACGAAAAAGTCGAAGTTACAGTGGAAGAAACAAGGTGAAGCATTGCGCATAATGGAAGCTGAACCAATCAGATGCCGGCCCCGTTTGCAGGCGCTTAATTCAAAATGAAATCCAGATCAGAGGAGTTTAATTTAACAGTAACAATTCAACCTGCGTAATCAAATCTGTTTAATCAAATATTCTCTTACTTTTATATATTACATAATAATGATTCCAAATAAAATGCAGATTTAAATAAAATAACAATTTATATTATAAACTTTATTGAAAATATGTTTATTTTATAACAGACTTGAAAACACAATTTACATATAAACAATTATTTAAATATAAACACTTAAACTATAAACTTTATAAGAAATACGTTTTGTTTTTTAACAGACTTGAAAATAACATGTTAAATATAAACACTGAAAATATAAACTTTAGTACAAGTATGTTCTGTAACAAACTTGAATAGAATAACAATTTAATTATAAACTTTATTAGAAATATGTTGAAAAAAAAACCAGACGAAAACGCGCAATAACAACATTAATGTTTTAAAAGCATACTCAAAAGTTAAAACGTATAAACGTATAAACAAAACCAGAGTAAAACGCTAAAAACACGCATGCGATGGAAAAGAGCAGCCATATAAAAAAAAAAAAAACAAAACAAAAATAAACATATTTCCATAAAGTTTATATCTAAATTTTATTTTATTATTTTTTATTTTATTATTTTTTATTATTTTTTATTTTATTTTAAATAATTATATTTAAATAATTGTTTATATGTAAATTGCTTTTTCAAGTTTGTTATAAAATGAACATATTTTTAATAAAGTTTATATCTAAATTGTTATTTTTTTCAAATCTGCATTTTATTTGAAATCATTATTATGTGTCATTTTGAATTGAGCGCCTGCAAACGGGGCCGCGCGCTGATTGGATGCGTGTGCGCAACGTCGGGAATGCTTCACCTTGTTTCTTCCACCATGAGACATGCAATGATGAGCAAGAATAAGCCCGGATTGTTGCGAGCGTGTCACGACGCGAGAGCAGTGAATAAAGCTAGTTTTCGGCAAATATAAGTTTCACAATTCTATATCGAAAAATACAATATACTTATCGACGTAATTATCCCGCGTGGTATCAAACTGGCGGTACTCGCGTTCAGATTTGATCCACTGGTCGTATAATCCGCGAAATATGCGAGAGAGAGTGCAGCCACTTACGCTCGTCGGTAACCATCCGTCAGCTGTTTATTTCGGCAACAAGCTGGTTAATCGGCAGCCTTCTGCTAGTTTAGTCCTCTCAAAGTCTTTTCTGTTCCTCCTCGGATTTTCCGGCACTCACCACACTAGGATAACGGCACTTCGGGAGGCGAAGAACTCACGTCGTTAACGACACGCACAACAATGAGCTCGGCTCCTCCGGCAATTACTTTCTTCGTCGTGCGCTGTTCTTCGCGCTAGGTAACTGGGTTAATCATATTCTCTCTTTCGCGGCGCTATGATTGACAGCGGCCCACGTATGTCTCGGCAACGCATCGACTCGGGCCTTTCTCTGACCATATCCAGCCCGCTCCGTTTCGATTTTCTTCGGAGATGAGCTTGCTGAAGCTCATCTCTCAGCCTTACGGAACCGGTAACTCCACAGGAAGCTCCGATTCAGTTTTTATGAAGTCGGAGTGCATGCGTCTCCCGTTTTTCAAGTCCGCCGTCGAAATCATTGTCGAGCGCCTCTTGTCTGTAATGCCCTTATGCCCCTCTATGGCTGTCTGTCTTTATCTTCTCTCCTCTTTGCTCTTCCTCGTCCGACGGATACGTACAGTGAGCTCCTCCCCCCGCGCTGAAAATAATGACAAAATAGACGCCAAGCGGCTCGCACGGCGCAAAATAATACAATTTTTTCGCAATTAGATAATACAACACAGACTGGAAAATAAAATAACAAAATTTAATATACATTGCAACACACAAAATATCGACAACGTATAACATAGGCGCTACGCGCCCTCGCAATGTAAGCGCATTCGCCTGTACTACGCGGCTTAACGAGCTGCTTTCGAGGAAAACGCGAGCTCACCGCCTCTCGTGCCGGCCGGAAATATATCTTTGTGACAGACACAAAAAGTGTCACGTCACAATATATATATATATATATATTGTGAGCGACTGTATTTTGAATTTTGTTACTCCCGTTTCGGGGGTGTACGAAAGCGTCACACACACCTTCGGCACGTCCTTGGCTCACTCGAACGAATCTAGGAACAAAACTTGGGCGCCAGGCGTGAGAATCACGCCGCACAAACATAAGATAATAAATTCACCAATTTAGCCGGACGTGACAATGTCTCCGTCAAAAGAATGCTTCACGGCAGCTCAGAATCTGAAACAGAGAGGCAGGGGTTTGGGAGGCGGCTTGTAGGCTTAGAACGAGAAAGAAACTCAGCTCAGTTGAATGATAAACAGATTAACAAGGAATATATTTTAGTTGCGACAACTTGTGAGTGTAGCGGCCTTCCGCTTGTTTATAATATCAGATGTCGTACACTGTGCTTGGGGCCGATCGTCGGCATGCGGCTGTCGCGGCACGCATACACGGCGCAACGACAAAATTGACGAAACTCGTGGACGGTTTGTTTGCCGTAGGTAGCGCGGTTTTGGCCACGAACTTTTAGTTGCCCGTTGACGGCAGATCGCAATTATATGGTAGTTAATAGGAGCAATAATATTTCGCGCGGCTGGATAAGAAAATTATCCCAGCAACTGCAAGCGACGGGACGCGACGGGAACTCGTATTGTTCTTCTCGCCCGCTGACGCAATCTTCTAGCGCCCCGACGTAAACACGATAAGTCCGGAATGCGCTCCGCAAAAGTAAGCAATAGCGACACGACACGGAACCGTTCACAGTAGTTGATTCAGACTACGGTACAATTTACAATTAATACAACGTGAAAACGAATAAATTATAACGGATCGACAACAATTTCAATAAGACGGTACATGTAATACTGTGACGACCGCGAAAGAGAGAGAGAGCGATCTTTACAATTCACCGACGCAATGCACTGTTAAACCCGACAGCTACGATATCTCGCGATCACAATTAACGCGATCACCTCCGCGTCGAATCCGCGACCTTGGCCAACGGAATTTGAGTCGCCGGAACGGTATACGCGGAAAAACGGATTCGCGACACGCAGTTGCGGGGGTGAGGAAACCTGGAGGCACTCACTTGGCGGCGGCAGCTTCTCTCAATCAGCCTCTACTCGTTATTCCCGGGCTTAGGCACCGGGAATATCCTCAGGTGGCAGGTGTTCGGCACCGAGACTCAGTTTCGCACTATGGCACGCACTGTTTCAGTAGGTTCTCCGGCAGCCCACGCTCTCTTCGCTGGTTCGCACAACAGTGTCTCACGAGTCTCAGTGTTCACAGTTTTAGCTTCCTTACAGCATGCTTAAGCAATGGAAGGGATGCGCACAACAGCAGCGAGTTTATGCAGGTAGAATTTTCTGCTGTTGTGCGCATCCCTTCCACCGCTTTAGCATGCTGTAAGGAACCCAAAACTGTGAACACTGACGAGTCTTGCGGCGTTCGGCTTCCGCGTTCCGCTAGATCTCTTGCGTACACTAATCAGCCAATCAGGCGACGCGTTGCGTGGCGCGGTGATCGATCGTCACTCGCGTAGATCCGCGCTGTCCTTCCAAGGGCGACTGTAGAGCCGCGTCGGGACCTTACCGCCCGATTCCTGTGGAAGATTCCGCAGCTTTCTAAGGCGCATCCTCCACTTCGGGTCGGTAAGGTCCTACACGCTTGTCAGATCCCGACAACGTCGTAAGTGTCAGGGTGGCGCCTTTTCCGACCGCCCTCTCCGAGACAACCGGTTATTCCTCGCCCCTTGACCGCTCGACTCGTACGCTCCTGTCTCTCGGCTGTTCGCTCGGTTTCTTCTCTCTTCTTCTCGCGAGACTGATTGCTAATTAGCTCCTCTCCTTTGGATCGCTGTAACTGACGGGACGACACACACACAAAACAATTAGCCACACAGCGGCTCGTTTTACAGAAATGACCAAAAATCAATACAACAGCGCGCATTTCGCTCGGCAGCTGCATCGATACATGAAAATCGGCGTCCTACGAGGCGCCACGCAATATTAGATAGGTCGCTCTCTCTAAATAATGAGAAACGCGGGCCTACCGCCCTCCGTGCGGCCGTATTAATTACCCTGTGACGGACACCAAAAAGGTGTCACGTCACAATATATATATGTATATATATATAATCACAATTGTTTATTACTTACTATAGAGAGTTAATGGTAATTCCAATTATAGTAGAGTGACATGAATGAGTTACAATTAATTTTGGTGGTCGGTAAATTCGAATGTTATAATATTCAGTGATCACGATTAAAGATTCGCGTGTCTAAGTTGGTAGAAAATTTCGGTCTGAACTGTGTTTATAAAAAGATAATTACTCTCTAAATACACTAACACTACTTAGCTATATATACGGGTCGTCGGTCGGCTTTGTCTCCGCAAGAGATCGTAAAATAAGAAAGGTCTATTGTTCGGTCACTTCTATTCTAACATAGGCGCTGTTTATTTGAATATAGATGGCAGATCGAAATATCAATTAAACATATAACACAATCGTCGGAGGATAAATCGGAATAATGTTTACGATTGAAATTACGTAATGAGGATCAAAATATTAATTTGTGGATTAACATTATTAACACGTTCCATGCCGCGTGGGTCGTATACACCCCACTCTAGACTTTCCGTTTAGGCCATATGCTATTTTCGCTATTGAGTGTGACATTATCATAAAATATTTTCTAAAATCATATTGATGCCTAAATATCATGTACAATATAGTTATTACATCGTGGACATTTAACTACTTTTTTCTTGATAATAATGATTTCTGCAAACGTAGAAATATTATGAAACATATGTCATAAATAAAATTGGTAGTCTCGAAAGCGTGGGGCGCATACGGCTCACGCGACGTGAACAAAAAGTCATCGAAAATCGGATCGACACGGAACGTGTTAAATACTATCATAGGCTGTGAGAATTGACGACCTTGATTACTGCCCATAATCATACGTAAAACATACATTACATGGATTTAATATAAGCTAAACTCACAGTTGTAATTGGCGCTATTGTTTGATTCGATAGTAGCAATGCTGATAATCGGCAACGCAGCTCGGTGGTTGTTCGTGGCTATTTTGCTTTGGATTCGGGTTGCTCGCGGATGATCGGAAGTGGAATCGACGGCGCTGTCAGGAGATTTGACGAATGAGAAGTTTGCGAAATTTCTTTGATTTGAGACGGACTGATTGTTTATTGATTACTCTACTGCGTTAAAGCTGTTCTCTGACTAATCTCAATTGAGTACTGTGATTTTCGAACTGAAGATCGAAATGTGTTTGAAAAACTGCGTACTGACTAATGATGCGTGGATCGAGGATCCAGGACTTTTATAGATGCTGGTTGATTTCCCTTTCATTGTCCTTTCTTGAAATTTGGACTTCTCTTTGTTGATCTCCAGGGCAAAGACCCTTTCTCCTTTTGTTCGATTCTTCGGATCGGTAGGATCGTCATTTTCTTTAGATCTTGCTTATCGGTACGTGTCTTATCTTATCTTGTTTATGTCTGCGTGCTGCAGCTCTAGCCTCTTGATTTTACGACTTCTTTTCTAGAGTCGTGATAGCCGCGAGAGTTGCGATGACATGTCCAAATTTCCGAGCGCGTAGCTCGCGTACAGAGAGTCTTTGTTTATCGTATTCCCTTCTGAGGAGCGATAACCCTTACTTATCGATACCGGCTAGATTTGTTTTTAATATGTCGTCCGACTAGGTTTGTTTATAATATGTCATCCGGTTCGGGCTCTATCTTATCTCGGCTGGCTCTCGTTTCTCTTTTCAGGAATTCGTTACTAAAATTATTCCTTAAAACTACTGCTAGACTTAATAATTATATTACGTTGCAAGATGAAAGGGACCGTGGAATCCAGGACGTAACACAGACATTACTACAAGATTTAGAACTCAAAACATTAAATTTTTTAACTTACACAATTCCATTATATTACAGATATGTGGATGACATGATATTTGATGCTTTTGCAGTATGCTGTATTAACATTCAAAGATGTTTTTCGGGTTTGAACTGCGTTAGTGTCATTTTTATATCGACGTTTTGTGAACATTTCAGCTCACTTCATCAGGGTTTCAAGAGCAACCTGATACTAAAATGCTCTTGGTCAGAGATGCTCTTTATAGCGCTAGATTATAGGAAAAGGGATGTAGTAGAAAGGGCGTAGTAGTAGCGGTAAAGTACTGTGGCGAAAGGAGGGAAGGTGTTATGGCAGAATGGATTGCCATAGGATCGACTGATCATTGTTTATTGTGTCTACTAAGATTGTTTGAATATCAATTCGTTATCAGCAACTCCAAAACTTCCCAGGTACCAAGTTTCACACAAATACGTCGACATTTTGAATTGTGGCTACATTTCAAGGTCTCTTGAGCCCACTGTGGGCTATATTAAATCCGCCATTATGAAATTTGATATTCTAACTTAAAATTCATAATCAGCGACTCAAAAACCACTCACATATTGATTTCTCTAGGAATCGAAGCTACTCTTGCAATTTTTCTTTAAGATTTAAGTATTTCTAAATCGTTCTTTGCAAAGTTTGGCCGCTATTTTGAGTCAGAAATGAGTAGAAAATACTACAAAAGTGACAAATCGTGGAGCCCTTATCTTTACTGATCACACAGTCACACACACGCGCGCGCGTGCGCACACACACACACAGAAAAAATGTAAATCCGAACATACAACCTCTACGCAATGCACCTTGAGTAGTACTAATGCCGATAATTCTCTAACTTTCGAGCCCTATACCTCGAGAAGTACTTCAGAAGTACTCCCTGGCATGAGTCTGACTATCTGGCATCATAAATGTCATCTCCAAGGTAATTACACCATGTTTACTATCAACAGCCAACTTTTTGCGTTGCTTTTAAACATTGACTTCGTTTATATCTTGACATAATGTATATTGCGTATTTTTTATATTATTGATATGTTCATAATTGCGACTGAAGAAGACTCCAGTTAGAGTCGAAATACACAGTTTGTCCGGAAAGTTCCCGGACTGATTTTTTCTAGCGCGGGTAAGCGGCGCTATCGAGCGGTCAACGCTGGAACTACTTAGTAT
>NW_018021454.1:35794-42611 GCF_002006095.1 Pseudomyrmex gracilis
TTTTTTTTTTTAATATTACTTATGTTAAAGCATTGATCATTATATTATTATATTAATATCTTTTTTTGGCTCGATGTGACCTTTTTCATTTGCTAATTTGTATTTACATTACGAGCGTTTCTGTTAACTTATTACATTTTTCTTTATGAAAAAATATGTTATTATATTAGGACCTTGAGTAAGTTCTCGCTGTTTTTTCGTAAAAATTAATGCTTTACTTAAAAAAAGTCGTAAAAAAACATGTCACTGAAAGTATTACTCATCGCTAGCCGCTACTTTTTTCTATCTTTCTGGTAGCATTTGAATTCCACGTAAGCGTTTCCAAGTAGGTTTTCACCGGTTATGCAACATGTGGCCGAGCGTTGTCATGTTGCAAAATCACTTTGTTGTGTCTCTGCTCGTATAGCGGCCGTTTTTCCTTCAATGCTTGACTCAAACGCATCAATTGTAGTCGATAGCAATCTCCCATGATGGTTTCGTCCGGTTTGAGCAGCTCATAATAAACTACACCCAGCTGATCCCACCAAATGCAGAGCAGAAGCTTTGAACTATGGATATTCGGCTTTCCCGACGATGTTGATGCATGGCCGGGCTTACCCCACGATCTTCTACGCTTAAGGTTATTGTAGTGTATCCACTTTTTATCGTCAGTCACGATACGATGCAAAAAACCTTTCTTTTTCTGCCGTTGAAGCAGCTGTTCACACGTGAAAAAACGTCGTTCGACGATGAAAAAAAAAAGTTGTTTCCACTTCGGTAAAATGACATACACTGAATTTCAAGCTTACCTATGGTACTTCCTTATAGATGCGTTACCATCTTACTACACGCACGCAGTTCTGGTAACGCCATCTGTTGAGAAACAGCGAGAACTTATTCAAGGTCTCAATAGTATTTAAACAATCTCAGTTTGCTTTGCGACACAGTTTACCCTTTTCTGTTATACATTCTGAAACTTCATTTATTTTCCCTCTCACTTATCTTCCCACTCGATCTTCTCACAAAATCTCTCAGTTATATTCCCACTTAGTTTCCCTTCTAACCCTCACTCTCATTTCTCATTTATTTCCCACTCTCGCACTTAGCAGAGCAAACGAGGCGCGGGAAATGGCATGATTTGTAGCAGCCAATCACACTGCAACTGTAATAAAAAACCACCTTTACTCGGCAGCAGTAGTGGGATCTCCTCTGAAAGGAAAATAAGTAAAGTATGGGTGGAAAAATTAATGAAGTTTTAGTTTTTATGGGTGGAAAAATTAATGAAGTTTTAGTTTTTATGGGTGGAAAAATAAATGAAGTTTTAGTGTAACTCTGTTTTTATTATTTCTACATTTTGCGTACACCCGCGTGGTGAATGTGCGTACATACGTACGAGACGTGTATGTACAGAGAAGTGTACCATATCGTGCGGTTCCAGGAGAAGTATTTCTCGGAAATTTCTCCTCTGGCTGCTTCTAATACCGCGTGCCGTTCTCCTTTGATCTCGAGCCGTTGGCAAAGACCGAAGAAGAATGGCGCGCAGTAGTAGGAGCAGTTAAAAAAGAAATTTCCGATAAATATTTCCCTTGGAGCCGCACGATATGGTGCACTCCTGTGTACATACGTACACAGCGCGTCAAAAATTCGCGGAGTAGACGCGAGGGTCTAGAGGCAAAAGAAGCGGTTTCTCTTAGGAATAAATAGCACTAACGAGCACTGTACCAGCTAACTAGTAGCAATCGTTTATCCACAACTGTGTCACGTTATTTATTCTTAAGAAAAACCGCCCTTTTTGCCTCTAGATTTCCGCGCCTATTTCGAGAATTTTTGACGCGCTGAGTACATGTGTGAAAGTGAACGACGAGCTCTCGGTCCTCTTAACAATCGATCATTCGCGGCTGCAAGCCCTGTCGATTTTTTTATATAGCGTTTATATATATTTAACCCCTTTTTAACGAGAATCACGTTGACAAAGAAGTTCATTTTTCCACGATAAAAAACGGTCTGTGCTCCTGTCGCATTGGCTTCGCATTGTCAAAAAAGCACCACGTGCCGCTTCGAGCGCAACGACTTTACCCCAGAGAAATCGCCCGCAATTTCAGCCGCACTGTAATTGATGTGAAAGAATGAAGACAGAGTCGCGAAAATCTTAATTGGATTACAAGAAACTCGGTCGACCGGGAGATTTATTGCGCGACTATACAAAACGAAGGGAAACAGCGCGACCACCTTTTTTCTGTTGGGAAACGTGTTTTCGTGGACTTTTAATATGCATGTTGCTGTCCGCAAAAAAAAGAAGTAAATCTCTCTCACGTGTCATGCAGTTGCAATTAAAATGCGCGAAATACGGTAATTATGTCAGGCTGAGATAATCACTTAGACGTGTTCATTCACTGAATATACTACGTCGAAAGTGTTGCGGGCCATTTTTCAAGAAAGCACAAATGAGACTTTACTCAAAAATGAAAAAAAAAACCGTAATTAGTCTTGATCGTATAATAAGAGATAAAATACAAAAATAAATACAGGAAAAAGAATTGTCGTGTTACAATTTATTTTTTTTTTTAATTTTTACGATTGCGACCCTGTTCGACTCCGTTTAAATAAAACTCTCACAACATTTGCTTGACGCGGCAAAACAGAAAGTGATGTTTTGTTGACAATCAAACGGAAAGACCATAAAATTGGACGGTCTCTTAACCAGTTAGTGGCACATGTACGAAGCCGAAAGGAACGTCATGCACAGGAGACGCGAGGAAATGAGTTTATTGCGCGCGCGTGCATGATAGACTGTTATACAAGTATCTTTTCTGTTTCGGGAAGTACTGAGTTTTCAGGTTAAATTTTGAAGATAGACTTTTACCATACAACCATTATCACTGTCGCTCTCTCATCTTCATGGGGATCGGAGTAAATTTCCGCACGTGTACGCGCGCATCGACACGTGCACGTCGCTAATACGTACACGCGGCGAGTTCGAAATTCACCAGCCGTAGGAACATATGAGCCAACACTTCGCGCCGTAATCTATGGTAAAAGTGTGCATGTGCTGGCGTTTTGGAAGAGATACGTTTTGCCGATGAATGATGCAAATCTGGCGAGTCCGCGTGTCGCAATAGTATGCACCATGAATTTTGATATTTGCGAAACAGAAAGAAGACTTTGTTCACGCGCATTTTGCGAACGAGCGCCGTCGTTGCTGCTTTTTTTCCCTCTCTTCGGTGGCAAATTTACGAGATTACATCGCACATCCAAGAGCGACTGCATGAATATGATGATATATCGACAGGCCGGGTCAAGGCGGTTATTCCGAGCGTTAATGACAAACGGTAATGTAATCTCTTACGGGGACAAATGCGGTCGTCACCGTGGACAATTGACGATGTCGTAGTTGATCTAATCGTGCGTGGTTCGTGTGCGTGGATGTGCCCGTTATCCGTATCCTAGTACAAGGAAGAGGTAAATTAAAAGGATGTGCTAAATCATCTTGTTTTATCGACATTTATTTTATAAATAAATAAATAAATAAAAGCATACTTTGTTCTTTTCTATAGATATTTTAAAGAAACCATGTGAATGTAAAACTGCAGCGTTCATACGATGTGCACACTGTCGTGAAAATTATTGTTTCACTTGTTTTTATGACAAATATCATCCTGCATTATGTCCTATCTAGTTCCAACAAATAAAACATGTTGCGTATATTTTTACATGTTGCGTACAATTAAGTATCCGCTTTTTAAAACCACAATTAGTAATTAGTAATAATCTATTTTTACCGTAGTTTTTAAATTACAAATGTTTTATGCAAAACAATGCACTTTTATAACATGCAATAAATAAATAAAAAACGTATTACTTACATTTAGATTATACTGTAAAATTTTGAAAAAAAAAAAAAATATATCGAGACTCGAACCAGCAGCGTCGACACTACTAACCTAGTACGCTACCGCTACACTACGCACTTTTCGATTAAACGATCTATTATATTTAATATCCTTGTAAAGTAACTCGAAATTTTCAAATTCGATTTTCTCACGAATGCTTGAGTAGTGCGTCTTATTATTTTACCCTGCAATACTCCACATAGTCATCTATCGATCCTATAAATTTCGTTCAAATCGATTGATACAACGTCGTAGTCTCCTCTTGTCAGTAGTTTTAGAATAAGATGTTGTAGGAGAATTAGCTATCTATAGTACATAGGAAGTCTAGCAGTTTTTAACTTTTATGACTGTAAAAAAAAAAAATAAAATTCTACTTTTCTAATCTTGTAAATTTGATCTATTATATTTAAATTATATTTAATAATAAAAAAACATTTTTATCTATTATTGCAGATGCATTGCGCTCTAATAAAGTTTTAATAAAATAATAATTTAAATAATAAATGAAAAGTGTAGAATAGCTTGAGAATAAGTAGACAAAATAATTACATTTTAGTAAGGAACAGTTTAGTTGGTCTTGTGGACTGCGTGCAAGGGGTGCGAATATGGAGGTCTTGAGTTCACATCCCACTTAGGATTTTTTCATCATCACTTAGGATTTTTTCCGGGCCCCGATACCTTTTATCGAGTTAATCAGTTGATCGGCGAACTGAATCAGTTCTCCAAAGGATTGATACGAGCGAAATCTTGAATTTTAATTCCCTTCGGACAAGGCAATGTGCCATTGGTTTTATTTTTATATATCACCGTAATATATTCTGGACATAAATGTATTTATTTATAAAATGAATTCATTTTAAATACATTTTATGCACATTGCTGACGTCTTTGTGAATTTTTATATGAACTTTTTTTTACTGACATTCCCTGTTGTTCTTGGAAACACAAAATGAACTCTTTGGTTATTATTTCTGAAAAATTAAAAGAACTAATTGCTCTTTTAACTGAGCTCAATGCAAAGAATTCTTTTTAAGAATTCTTGGTGCTATTTAGGATAATAGTGTAATGTGTTAAGTTTCGAGATTTTATAGAGATTGTTTTATTTTGAAGAAAAAGTACGTAATTTCACATTAGTTTATATTATTTTAATTGTTTTATTTTAAAGAAAAAGTACGTAATTTCACATTAGTTTATATTATTTTATTGATGATCTCAATATGTATTAAATGCATATAAATAATAGATGCAAATAAATAAATAAATAAAATATTATTATAGTGTATTCGTGACTATAACATAGTCATGAATACACTATAATAATATTTTGTGCCATTTTATAATAATATTTTATGCCATTGGTTTTGATGCCACACTTATTTTCACACTCTAATTATTTATTTATTATTATTATCTCAAGTCTGAGTTCAAGTGTTTAGTAGAATTTCGAGCATGGTCGCGTAAGAAACGCTCGCAACGAGTTGGCAACACTGGCTGTGTGTAGCAAAGAAGAAAAGATGTAGAAAGGAGAAAACTTCGCGGAGATTTTATCTCATTATCGCGTACGCGTAATAATTAATCTTCTATCTTTTTAATTTTCTATCTTTTGTACAAAGACGTAGATATGTGTTGATGTGACTTTACGCGGCTTTAGCCAAGTTGCATTACAACAAAATATATTAGAAAGTAATAAATATATATTCGGTCATGAGAGCCGTTCGCTAGGTATTGTGCGNAAATTATAGGTGTATATATACCCAGCAAACAATTTGGTTGCGAGATGTCGCGGTTTTGTCGCCAACCGCCGGCGAAATTTGTAGACCAAATCTATATCATCTGTGTTCTCATTAGGATATGGTTTGGCGACCATATCTGTCAAACATGTGATATGTCAAAATGAAATCAAAATCATAACAAGTCTGCCACTAGCAAGGCAAAGCCAAAGTGACGCACCAAATCCAGAACAGATTTGGTGATCGTTTGTTGGCGCCAAAATCGCGCCAAATACACATCATATCTGTTACCAAAACTATCAACAAAACAGTAGCAAATACAGACTAAATCTGCCGTTAGAAGCGCTGACAGATTGTTACCAAACGCAGATCAGATCTGTCCCCTAGAATCCAAGTGGAATTACTACAAAAAAAAAAGAAAATCAGTGGTATATCGCCTTATCGGAAGAGAATTAATTCGAGATTTCACTCGAATTAATTTCTAGAAGCCTGATTCAGCTCGTTGATCAACCAATGAACTCCAAAGTTGAAAGAGACCGAATCTGAAAAAATCCTAAAAAATGTGATAGCGAGATTTGAACTCGAGACCTCCATATTCGCAGCCCCTGCACTCAGTCCGCGAGACCACTTGTGTTCCTTACTAACATATAATTATTTTTATCTATTTATTCTCAAGCTATCCTAAATTTCATTTATCATTTATTTCAATTATTATTTTACTAAAAATGTTGCAATGCGCAATGTATCTACAACAATAAATAAAAATACTTTTCTTATTATTCTTAAATATAATTTAAAGTACATTTTTATACAACGCAAATAAATGTTTTGTTAATATATGCTGATACTTGAATAAACAAAGTGTTTTTTAATGGATTTTTGATCACTGAAAATGAATCCGGCGGCGAAATCGACCTAACACATCAAATTTCTGAAAAAATTAAAGTTAAATGTATAACATACTGTCTATTAGCGTGAGAAAGAGCATATCAGTGTATCTCATTCACACTAGTGGACATTGTGTTACACAGTGTCGACCGTACGTAGCTGGAAAGCACCTATTGTTTTATATTACTCAACAAATACGAAAATAATACATTAAATTTATGATTGCTTCATTGCCGAATGCGTATAAACAGAAGTATTAAAATCTTACAGTTGAACTTTACCGGTTCCAGCATAAGTTAACAGTTATTGCCCGCATAAACAAGGTCTAAC
>NW_018021454.1:43785-50507 GCF_002006095.1 Pseudomyrmex gracilis
GCGCGTATATATGAAACGGAACGCATCTTATAAACGTCTTACAATCGTAAACACTGACGATTACGTGAATTGCGTTGGATTTTACGACCAGCGTTTATTGGCTCAATTCTCGAACACGTACGAATTTATTCGCGTATAAAACGAATCATTCTGAGCTTTGTGATTGGTCGAATTTTTTGACCTATAAATATGTAAAATTAATTATGATCATACGACGAAATATGTTCCGTTTTGTATGCAAACAAATAAAAAATCTTATGGTTATAGTAGATTCAAGAGAGTTGAAATAAAAAGTTACTAGTTACCGATAAAATATAACTAAATAAAGTTAAAAGATGAGAGTCTAAAAATGTAACTAGATAAAGTTAAAATTATTTAACTTTTTAACTTTTTAACTTAACTTTTATCTTTTCAACTAGACACTACCCAACCTTGTAGATATGTCATAAATGGATGCACGTAATTTAACAGGAAATCCTTTATGTTATATAAAGTATAATAAAGAGAAAGACTCTATATTTGGCATGTAAGAAGAACTTGCGCGAAAAGTTTCACTCAACGTTAATCGAGAAAAGAAAGAGCTATTTTACTTTTATCATTTTTATGCTTATTCCTTTGAAGTTTATTTTATCAGAATCTTTTGACTTTCAACT
This sequence comes from Pseudomyrmex gracilis, assembly GCF_002006095.1. Lineage (NCBI taxonomy): Eukaryota > Metazoa > Arthropoda > Insecta > Hymenoptera > Formicidae > Pseudomyrmex > Pseudomyrmex gracilis. The sequence continues at coordinate 44,439 of NW_018021454.1, forward strand.
TGTTAATTTCACACGAGACTGTAATTACATCTTGTTTTCCGACCGCAATAAAGAAGTTTGTAATAAAAAGTTGAAATTAAAAGAGATATTACAGAGAGAAAGAGAGTTTATTGGAAAATTTAAAAAGCGTAAGTTTCTACAATATACATTTGCAAATAACTGTGAACTTTTTTTAATAGGTATCTTTTGATATTTATATTTTATTAAAATCTCTGAAATTGCTTTCGCAATTTGTCTCTGGTTTCCGAAAATATGGCGATCTTACGAGGATGCTGAACCGGACGGCGAAAGTCTGATTTAGCTGCCACTCAGCCGCTACGCTGTCTAATAAGTGACGTCTTCTCTCGGGACCACTGTTGCTACGGATAACAACTGTGAGCGCGCCGGGCTGTCTTACACGCTCATTCGCAGATTTTCATTAATTAAAATCTCGGTAATTATTGCGAATCTTGCAAAGGAGGAGGAGGAAAATATATATATATATATTTTGCAGTGTGCTTTATAACATACGATAATTTAGGAGTCCATTCAATACTCGGATTGACTGAAAGTTTNTCTTGTAATTATTTTTGTAGATTCTGTTTAGCCGATAAAAAATTACAGAAGAACTAATCACTGAACAATCAAGTCTGCTAAGTATAAATAATAAATTGGAGTAAGGTCATCGACGAGCAAGTTAAAGGTGTTGAAAAAATATAATTATCCACTAACGAATCGTTATATTAACAACTTAAACAAACGTTTTGACTCTTTACTTGAGTCATCTTCAGTGTTTGATATAAAATAAAAAAATTTATAAAATAAATACGCTATAAGAATCCTGTAGATACAGATGAAAAAGATGTTAATTGTGCAGTCTCAGTGTAAATTTCATCCTCGAGTGTCTTAGGTGAAAGACACTCGAGTGAAGTGAAGAATCTGTCTGCAAGTGTCTAAGTTGAAACACACCAATATCACAAATAATACATGTAAAACTCAATTTACTTACAAGTAGAAGTTTTAGTCAAACACTGAACAGAACGGAAAGACAAACAGTTTATATACATATGAGTTCCCACTCTTTCAGCAAAGTTAAAATGATAAAAGCGTTACGTTCAAATTTTAGAAGATTTTATTGTCAAGTAAATTAAAATATGAGTCATCTAATTAATCAGTGTCATTAATTAACTTTAAACCGTGAGTTTGTTCCTTTATGTGTATGGTCTCTGAAATTAATCTTTTGTAAAAATTTGGTTTATAACATGGTCTAAAATACGAGCATTATCCCAATTAAAAGAGTGGTTATAGTCAATTCTATGTTTAGAAATTACAAAAAGTTGTAGGGAAGTTTTAGTAATGTTGTTCTTATGTTCTTTTAATCTCGTTTTAAGTTGTCTTTTCGTCTGTCCAACATACGACGCACAGCAGTCCATACAATTTATCTTATAAATAATGTTCATATTACCATCATGCGGTGTAAAATCCTTATGTATTTTAATTATTTTGTTCAGTCTATTAAGACATTTATATCCTATAATGACATTGTCTTTTTTAAAAACGTTAATCAATTTTTCAGATATATTCTTAATGTAAGGTAAAACAATTAACTTTTTATCAGAAGAGTGCCAAAGAGTCAAAAGATCTATTAAATTTTTTACAAATAAAATTCTTAATTCTAGCGTTAATGTTAACAAAAATAAAATCAAGAGGATAACCGTTATCAAGTAAAGTTTTGATGACAAAATTAATATTTTTGTTGTGAAAATGAATGTTGTGATAAAAGAAGTGCTCGGTCAATAAGGCTAAAAATTGTGCCTCTTTTGTGGCACAATGGATGGTGAGAATAGGAAAGAAATCTTCCAGAAAAGATTTTCTTATGAAACCAATCAATTTTTAAACTGTTATCAACCACGTTAATAGACAGATCTAGGACATTTATGGAACGATTATCCTCCATCTCGATAGTGAAATTTATCCTGTCATAAAACGTATTAAAATAATCAGTAATCTCTTTAACATTATTAGATGGAGCTGCTAACAATAAGACAATGTCATCTACATAACAAAAATAAAAAGAAACAAGCTTGTTAAACTTGTATAAGGCCTTGTTTTCAATGTCTTGCAAGACAACATCTGCTATTAGAGGTGACAAGGGTGAATCCATTGGTATGTCAAAAATCTGTTTGTAGATAACACTGTCGAATGTAAAGTACGTTGACGACAAGATAAAAGTTAACGCATTTAGAAATTCATTTAACGGAATGTCTGTGTTCTTTGAAATGTATGACCATCTGTTTTTTATACCGTTTATAGCTAAATCTATCGGTACATTGGTGAATAATGAAACAACATCCAGAGAGAAAAAACGTTATTTCTATCAAGTTTCATGGTAGAAAGTTTTTTGTATAGTTCAAAACTATTTCCAATATTGCTTCTCGCCGAAGGAAGGCTGCGATAAATAATTTTATGTAGAAAAGATGAAAATGAATAAAGAGGGCTGTCAATAAATGAAATAATTATTCTTAATGGATTATCACTTTTGTGAACCTTCGGTAAACCATAATTTACCATAATTTAAGTCTGTTAAGGTTAAAACATCAATACGTAGATCATTTAAAAAACAAAAAATTTGGAATAAAAGAAATATGTATTTTTAATGATTTGAAATATTACCATATTTATAAAAATCTATGTGTAGATGTTATAGACATGATCTATATGAAGGTATTTTAAGATATAACATGGCAAATATTATATCAAAACTCATATATTTATAAATTATTTTACATTAGATTTTCTTAATACTAAAATTAAGTATAATTTATATAATCTACATCAAAAGAACATATCTCCAAACATTAAAAAAATCATTTAAAAAATAAAAGTAATCTATTCAGCTGCTAAAATAAATGCATTAGTATATCAATTTCGTTTTATAGTTGTTGATATAATTCCACAAGACAATGAAATTTGGNAATTTTACTTATTAACTTTGAAACTAACAGAAATTGTTTCTAGTCCATGTATATCTAAAACAGCAATTCAACAACTAAGTCTTTATATTTCTGTACATAACAATTTATATATTTCTTTGTTTGACGATCTTAAACCTAAACATCACTTTTTAACACATTACCCTCGTATTATTACAAAAATTGAACCTCCTCATTATTTATCATCTATAAAATTTGAAGCTAAACATGAAGATTTGAAATTAACTGCTTAAAATTGCAGAAATCGGGTAAATTTGCCTTTTACACTCCTTAACCAAAGCCAGCTTAAGTCTATTTATCGATATTTACATAAAAAAGGGCTTTCTGATAACATTTAGTGGAGTCCTATAAAAACATTTAAAAATAAAACAAATATTGAAACATTCAAAGACTTCTGATTACCTACATATTATAAAGAAAATGGTATTTGTTATAAACCTTCTTCTGTGATTAGAATAGCAGATAATAATATTTTACAATTTAATAAAATAAAATATCTGATAAAATAACTGTTATTTGTATTATGAAAGATTAATTACATTAAATTATAATAAACACTTCCATGCTTATAAAATAATTAATGATAAAGATAAGAATGTTACGTTTTATCTCGTCAATGATTTGAGTTACGTTCCTCCCACTTAATTTACATATAATTAATACAGATCAAATGATGTTTTCTCTCCCAAAATTTTAACTTAACACAATTTCTTGGCTGTCCATATAAAAAAAGATAAAACTTTTTGTAATCTCCAAGAATTAAGCTACATAAAAATTTGTGATTAAGGTACCTTTTTATCATTCATTGATCTCATAATTGAGAATTGTGATTAAAATATAGTTTATTTTTTTATAGTGTAGAATATAATATAGATACTTCTATTATGTATATTTGTATTTATATACTTTATATACAATAAATATTACTAATCCCATCTGCTATTATTATTATCTCTTGTATATTAAACGCTATTAAAATAACTTAATTATAATATTAAACTATTTAAAATGTCTAAATAAACAAGTTTTATTTTTATTAAATATTGTGACGTGCACTCTGCCTTAGGATCTTTTAGCGGAGGTGCCGCACAACTTCGGCACGTTTATTCAGTCAAAAACCAAATTTTTCAATTTGTGATGTGCACTCCGCCTTAGGATCTTTTGGCGAAGATGCCGAACAACTTCGGCACGTCGTTTCCAAAAAAAACTAAATTTTTACTCACCAAATTCGGTAGTTAGGCGCCAGGCGTGCTTTTACACGCCAACTCAAAAATCTCAATTAACAGCAAGAATCCCGACAAATAATTTCGACGTGACGGCAAGGTCATACGACAGCTCAGTTTATAACGATAACGGAGAGGCGTGGGCTCAGGAGGCAGTGTTTAGTAAATAATAGCAGAGAAACTTGATCGATTATTATTTGTAATATATTTTAATAATAGCAGGTTGTATATAATTCAGGGCGGCCAAAAGGGATTTCGGCAGTACAAAAAAAGAATTAACCAGTGAAAAACATAAAAAAAAGAAAAAATATATAAAAAATAATACAATCTACGGAACGTGAAAATTTTACATAGGTTGCGTGCTTACGATCGGCAACAAATTCAGAGAAAGGAGTTTTTCATCTCTATTCCCGCTCGCGATCGCGTATCAGGAGTTTAATATATTTTTCCGCGCGAGAAGGGTCGCCGCATGTTATCTAGGCGAAGGAATGCGCTGTCGTATGCAAACCGCTATACAAAGCGCGCGGTAGGCGCGCGTCCGCCGCTTAGCGCAGATAAGACAATAGACGCCACGCTATAGCGAGGCCCGACGGTTACGAACCTCGGCACGGTCCGCAATTGTAACTCTCAATATGTCGTAAAATACAAAGAGATATCCCGTATTTATAAATTGAGATTGCGTATTTATAACTTACACGCTCGGTGAAGGTATTCACATTCGACGCGGCACAAAGACACGATACAAAAAAATACAAAATACAAAAAAATGAAAACATCACACGCACGAATAACGAGCGGGATTACGCCCAGATTGTTGCGACCGTGGTACGACGAGAGAGCAGCGAAAACGAAATTTTTCGGCAACAACCGATATTACAAATTTAATTGTATAACGAAATAGCTAAACGCGAATATACTGGACGGCATCGAGCTGACGCTAGACGTGCAGACTCGATCCGCGACGGTATAATCTCAAGAAAAAGGAAATATGCGAGAAAGATCGAGCAACCACTCACGTACTCCGGCACCCTCCTCTCGTGGCTTCTTTTGGTCCACAAAATTTACTCGGCAATTTCGTCAAGGTGGTTCCCCTCGGTGCTCTAATCCTTCAGCTCCTCCTCGGGATTTTTCTTCCGGCACTCACACTTGGCACAGCCCACACTCTTTTCGGGAGGCGAGAAACACGTCTGTCACGGCACGCGCAACAATGAGGCCGATTCCTGCGGCAATAAACTATGCAAAATATAAATTAGAAATGTTTTATTTTGCTTTAGTTTTGAAATAGAAGTATCAATTAAAAATTCTATCAAATAGAAATAAGTTGAATATTTCAACTTATACTTTTATCTACTAAAAGTTTAGGTAATATAAAAAGCGATTGTTTTCTGCAAGATCTATATTTTGAATGAATTCTCTTAAATAAAGTATTTTCTAAAAGTAATATATTTAATACAACTTGTTTATAACTTTATTTTAAATTTTATAACTGTTTCTCATGAAAAAATCAAATATTTAAAGTAAAAAAACATTTACTTACATTCTTAGAAATTTAATTTCGATTTAATATACGAAGTTCTGGCTGTGTTACGGTATGATTCACTCAAAGTTCAGGAGTGACACTGCACATGATGAAAGACTATTACATAAGAAACATATATGTCAAGTTTAGATTGCGTCATATCAAGAGGCACGGTAGTGCCTCGCGCCAAGTTCACGCGCGCGCAGTGCGCCCGAACTGTGCGAAGCACACCGTACCTCTATATACGCGAAAATGAAGAATTTTAGGAGTGGGGGAAAATTCAATCAGCAATATCTTAATACTGACTGAACCGATCGGCATTATTCTAGTCTCAATCGATTCAGGTAAAAAAGCA
>NW_018021455.1:0-8136 GCF_002006095.1 Pseudomyrmex gracilis
CACGATGACTACGTTTCTTAATCGTAAATTTTTCACTTCGAAACTTTATCGTCGTGTATCTCGAAAAATCAGAAAAAAACAACAAAAACGCAAGTATACTTTTTTTTTAGTTTTTTAGCTTGAATCGAACAAGACTAAAAAGAAGTCGATCGGTTCAGTCGTTATTGAAAAATAGCTGATTTAAAATTTCCCCTCCATTAAAATGCATGATTTTCGCGTATAAGAGGCACAGTGTGCCTCGCACAGTTCGACGCAACTTCGTTGCGCGTGAACTTGGCGCGAGGCACTACCGTGCCTCTTGATAATAAAAAATGTTCCTATTGGACTCTTTCTTTACGGTGTATGTAGCCGCAAATATAATATCTTTGTACGGAGAAGTCGGCCGTGAATATACACTTTGCCATACATTGAGCGTAACAATTAATGTAGCATAACAATTAATTTTGTAAGTTTAAACTGTATGTGTGTATATTATGTGTATTATGAAATATTACATGAGCGCAGACTATAGTCGGTGTTAAGAATGAAAGGGTTAATATTAAATATTTACATTATTTATATATAATAGATATTAGGTAAGTCTCAAAAATCTGCGAGAGCACAGAACGTTGAGTTTAATATGACATCCACTTCTCTTCGTTGTATAAATTTCTTGTAAATTTTTTGTTGTGTTGAATTTGTCGATGAAAGAAGTGTGAAACTTTAATATGGATCGAAGATGTTGTTTCTTTTTTCTTTAGTTATCGCTTGTAATAGCGCGTGTAGTTGAGCTCTTTTTGAGACTGATCGTTCACAACGATTTCAGGAAAGTCACATAGATTACAATGGTCGGGCCCACTGGAGTTCCTTTTGTAGCAATCGTTATGACGATAACTCACGTGAAGCTGAGCCTATCCTTTTATCCAGCGATATGAAGCCATCGAGAATTCCCAAATTTATGGATGGTGAAAACTCAATATATCTCTGGTTTGATAGCTCATGAACGTAATGCGCATCTTCTGACATTCGTTGACAATGTGAAGATTACGGCGGTTTAAAACGCATCAGAGAGGTAAACGTTGATTTTTTTTTCTAATTTTTTAAATACTTGTTTCAACTTCGTGGAATGAAAATTGCATTTCTTTAAATCTTTGGGAAAGTTTCTGTTATTTCCATTTGAGTTCATCGAGAAGCTCNTTCCTTGTCGAATCGTCCATCCATCCAAGATAGATCGCCAAAAAATCCAGCAGGAAAGATTTTTCTAACAATTGGCTAAGTGTTGAAGTCGTCAAGTGGAACTACAGAAATTGCATTTGTCGAGCAGAGAATATTGAAATTTATCGTATGTCTTCAAGAAAATCATCCGATGACTTGAAGAAACTCTTCAAATCCACTTCGAAAGTCGTCCGTCTTTGATAAAATCTTTTACATTTTCAATTTTTACTTGCGCAGTGCAACATTCTCGGCTTCTGACATGATGTTTATCAACATAACACTTGCAGTTGATAATGTCAGTACCAAGAAGATATTAAGATCCATAATTTTCTCTTGTAGTTGCTTCAGTATAGCGCTAGTTAAAGAGCGCTAACGGTGCAGAATTTGTACGCTTGAGGTTCATCACTGGTAGATCCTCTTCAGAAGATTGAAAAGATTTGAATCTCTAGCTATTTGAACATAGTTTTTCATTGAAGAACAATTTCTCGGCATGATAATATACAGCTGTTTCAAATGTAGTACGTGAACTTCTTTTTGTAGTTAATCTTTTTGTGATAAGCTTGAATCTTCTTTTCAAATCAAATCATCGAGATTTTCGAGACTTCTAAATTTTTTCTACTTGTGCTCGTTATTTTAGTAATCAACATAATCAAACTTATGAGCAAAGTCGTTACCAAGAGTAACTATTTTTTTAACCGGTTCAAAAGTAAAAACCAAAAATTTTATAATATTAACCCTTTCTGTACCACGCGATTTCTTTATAGGAGAGTTCAAGGCGAGTACACTCTTTACCGTAAATATAGTGTAACATATATAGTGTAACATATGTAGTGTATACACTACTTTCTTATTTCTAACAAGGGAGGTTAAGCAACCCGGAAACTCAGAAAATTCTGAAACTTTGTGTGCATGTAAAATAGTTCATCCGTAACACAAAACTATTTTTTGTTTGTGCTAAAAACGGTTTGAAGGTGTGTAATCATCCCTCATATGTAGAGCGGCTTTTCACTTTTCTTAATTTATCTCGAAAAGGATTAAAGATATTAAAACATAATTTATACAAAACTTTTATAGAAAGACATTCTTTATCTATTTATATTAATAAAATTTTTAGAACCTAATTTTTAAAAAACCTTGTTCAACAAATGTATACAACAAAATTTTTTATAACAATTTTATTAACGTAGGTAACTAGAGGTGTTCTTACCATAAAACTTTTGTATAAAACATTTTTTGATATCTTCAATAGTTTTTGAGATACATCGAGAAAAACGCAAAACCGTGTTACAAATGATAAGTGTTTCACTCTTTAAAATCGGTTTTAGGCCGCTCCTAAAAATTTCTACATTCATAGTTATCTATACATTTGTACAAAGTTTTATCGTAAGAACATCTCTATGTAATCGCACATTAACACAATTTTGAAATACGTTGTGGTAAGTTGCGGTTCCCACTTGCAGCTCTCCCGGTCGTGACTCCCGCACCGCGAGAACACCTTCGGGAATTCCAAAAAATTATGGATTATAATTGGTACAGTAAAGATATTTTTCATAGAAATGTTGAAAACAGAAATACTTGCCATACCATCCACAGCGTATAAAAGCGGCCATTCCACAAATACTACATTTAAGTATATGCTTTTTATCTCTAAAGTAACAGAAATCTACAGGATTTTGAAATTCGCCGGGATGTGTTTCTAGATATCCGCTTTTAACGCAAGCATAGTGAAAAAGATTTTTGAATCTGGGCGAAGAAAGGTGATTATGGGTTAATGATTGCAATTTAATTATTTCGTTACGCGAGTGCAAAGTGACATTTCTTTCTTGAAGAATTACATTACCCGAAAATGTTCGCACAAAATTTTTCCAGACCCGGAATCTAAACACATCTAAAGATTGAATAAAAAACCCGTCGTCTTTTTTGGAATAGTTAAAAATTTTACTTCTTTGTCTTGTGGAATCAACTGTTCTAGCTGGCTTGGGCAATGTCCTGTCCACGAGTCGAGTAGTAGCATGCTTTTACGACCAGTATTCGGTAGATATACTTCGCTAAACTAAGTTTTGAAATGTTCAGACGTGAGTTTTCCTGATTTTGAAGCTTGGATGTAAATGTTAACTGGACGGAACAAAGTTTCTTGCACTCTTTGACCAAATGTAGACCCGTAGACTCCTTCAAAACTATATACAGTGGTAAAAGAAGACGTCCACTTGCCGAAATAATAGGCATTATAGTGTAGCCATGTGTCGTAGAAGATACCGATTGAACTATCGCTTCAACTGTTTTCACTCCTGATTTTGCCAATATTCGTCCAGAATGTATTTTAAGGTTAAAGCCACTCTCGTCTGCATTATAAAATTCTTCAACTCCGATAGATGGAATATTAAACTTTACGTTAGAAACAAATGATTTAGCGATATTTTGTAGGTTACCAGTATCTTGAAGCGAAGATCGCGTCCTGAATGTTGTTATCTTGCGAGAAACAATTCCATGTACTTTGTTGAATTTTTAAATTCACCAGTTACTTGCCTTAAATTGGGATAGGTCTACTTGATTTTTTGCCTCCAAGGCCCATAATTGTAAATTAATATCGTGGACAATGGATCTTCTATCACAAGCTTCTTCAAACTTTTGCAGTACATATTCCGTAATAAATGTCAATTTATCTGCATTTATTCCACCTTTCTCTACAGTCGCTTCCCACCTGTACAGCTGTTGTAAGGATTTAACCTTGCTAAAATTTTTCTGTACAGTAGAAAAAGATCGACGTGTCTTTTTTCCACTTTTCCAATATTCCACTGCTTTTCTCTTATAACTGAAGTCAATTTTTCTACCTTTATCATCAACAATGCATTCTTTGGGTTCAAAACTGTCTTCTTCTTCTTCTGCAGGCGTAATGTATTCTACAACTTGTGCTTCATGTGGTTCTGATGGATCAGCAAATTCAAGCACGTAATCATGTTCAAATAATGATACGGAGCGTACATTTTGAAAATTTTGTAGAATATTGTGAATTTCATTATGCACTTCAATTTCAAACGGCGTAACAGGTGTCTGTGTTATACTCGCAATTTGAAATGTAGTCGTTAAAATGTTTATTACGTTTGCAACATTAACCGATGTCATTTTAAAGAGAAGTGTATGAAGCACTGATCACGGAACTGTTTTAAATAGCGATCTCTTGTAGTTGTAAATGACACTGGGAATGAAGTGTTTCTTCGGGTGTATTTATGTTACTCAAAAGATGCGATATAAACTTATTTACCAAATAGATGGTCAAAGACTATCAGTTGCACCATTTCACTTTTTTACGATAGTAATACAATCTTTGCTCAAAAACATTATCCTTATCTTATTTGTTATGTGATTTGTAAAATAATTTAATAAAATAACACTTCAAGTGTAATGTATGTTGCTGAGTAGTTTTAATAAGTTTTATTTTTCATGGAGTTGTAAGTACATATTGTGTCTCGTTTAAAGACAGTATGTGCTCTTGCTTAAATAATTGAAAGTTTGAAATGATTTTACAAACGACATAACAAATAAGATAAGGATAGTGTTTTTGAGCAAAGATTGAACTACTATCGCAAAAACATTGAAATAGTGCTGTTACGTCCTTACCTACGGTTACGATCGGGTCCTAACGGAGGGACGCAACTTGACACACGACACTTTTGTGTATTATATCTCGGCACACTGACCTAATTAGATAAGGCAAGCATGCGAGTCGAGCGAGACTGTTCAACGACGTAGTCAAGTCAACGGACTTCCCGATATTACTTGTCTAACGTCTTCTCACTCGTCGGTCCTCTTTTAGGTCTTAAAAACAAATCTATTATACCTGGGACAGGACCTGGCGATCACGTGATGAGATTACAGGAATGAGTTTTCAGGATGGATTGTTCAAAAGTTCATTTAATTAGTTAAAGCCGTTTTCATTTTTATGAGTATATAAATCATTTTTATTCAAAATATTAACATTTAGGTGTATTCAAAAATTTTCTTACGCACGTTGAATTAAATAATTGGACGTGTGATGAAATTCGGTGTGAATTTGAATATACAGTAGCATTGTTATTATTTTTGATCCTGGGAGTTCGTTATTAACATTACTATTAATACTTTCAATAGTTTAAATCCCTATGTAAATGAGCACCGTCACTATTTAGGCTATTGCCGGGTAGACGGGGATAGGTATGCTTCGGTCCGCTCGCTCGACGGGCAGCGGTTCTCCGCCGCAAGGTTCGGTTTTAGATATCGCGTTGTTAGAATCACGGTTGATTTTCGGAGCGGTATGACAACTACATACGATTTGCTACTGCTCAAAGTTTGAGAGTAGTGATTGGAAATCGGCAGCGGTTCAGAACAACTGACGTCGTGAGCTGCTACTCCGACAGGAATGAAAAGTTAGCAGCGGCTCGGAACGACAACCAAAGTCGTGAGTCGCTAATCTGACGGAAAAGGAAATCGGCAGTTGTTCGGGACGACACAAGGTCGTGAACAGCTAATCCGATTGAAAGGAAATCGGCAGTTGTTTAAGACGACACAAGGTCGTGAACAGCTAATCCGATTGAAAGAAGATCGGCAGTTGTTTGGGACGACACAAGGTCGTGAACAGCTAATCCGAGTGAAGAGGAAATCGGCAGTTGTTCGGGACGACACAAGGTCGTGAACAGCTAATCCGACTAGGATGTCGAGGAGAAGAGATTACTAAATGAAGCAGTTATTACTTAAATTGTCGAATTTAATTCTTTTTTCCGAATATGAACCGTCTCAAAAAAGGTTTTACTGTACGCGTGCGAACCTTAGATTTGTTTTGCAAACTATTGCATTAGTAAGTACTCACTACTTATTGTTTACGGTAGAATGTCGAGATGAATGATTGATTCGCTTCGTCCAAAAGTCAGGAGTCTGTCAGCTGGACTCAGGTGGGATGAATTGGTCGTCTCCTCTGATGGAAGTTGTCACGAGTCGCACTGTTCACTCGGATTTACGTGCCGAGATCGACGTCAAATTAAGAATCGTTTGGATTGTCGGATTTCAGACCGAACAGGAAAAGCAAGTATCTTTTCGTATGACCGATTTGACTCTAAGTTAAATTGTTGAATCGCACGAGAAGAAATAGAACTGTTTTAATAATCGTAATGCTGGTTATAAAGCTCTCGCTCTCCGGTGTTCCAACGCCTTATATACGATGATCTCGGGGCGTTAACCCTTCTGATTTTTGCTAATCGTCTTTAGATTTTACTCTCCCACTCTTTACTGACTAAAATTCCGATCTTTCATTTGCTAATCCGATCAGGCGAGAGGACCAATCATCGACAATCATTCTTTCTGACTCACTCAACATTTGTTTAAGCTTTGTTATCTGCATGTGCAAATTGCTGTTTATTTTCGGTGCCCTAACATTCCTTGCTAGAGATTAGCGGACCGCCTAAATTATCTAAGTTTATATTCGTGAACCAAACATCCGGGCTACTTGTTGAGGAAATGACCAATATTCATTTGAGAGTCGGTGAGAGTGATTAGATAAAAAAATTGCGATACGGACCTGTTTATCTTAGTTTAATAGGTCCTCTGTTCTCTGCTCAAGGATTGTTATTTAAAAATTAATTCTATGGCGCAAATCTTAAAGCTAGTTTATGTCTGGTTCCAAACAGAAGGGGACCGTGGAGTCCAGGACGTAACACCCCTCGCGTTAGACAAATGTTGGGGGTTTACAACATTTGCAAAAAGAAAACTGAGGTTCCCTTCTGTTTGCAATTCGCTTTCTTAAAAAGTAGTAGAGGAAATGTTAATATTCTAGCTTAATTACAGAAAAATTGTTTTGCTTGCATTTTTAAGTTCGGCGATGTATTTTATACACTGCTTTTCCTTACGACAGATACGCGCTAGCAGTAATATTACAGAGTCTCATGCAGTAATATTATTAAGGAAATAAGAGAAAAATGTTAGAGAAGAAATTTTGTCGCACATGATCGTCAATCGTTTACCGGAAGAGGCTTTTTTAGCCTGAGTACGATGTGCTGGTTGTTACTGCTATTTCCCATCCAACTTCCAAAAGTGTCTTATCTGCGTTTATATATCCTTCGACACATCCTCGGCATAGTGAGGCGGGTCGAATTCGTATGATAGTGACGCCACAGCTCGTGCATGCTCGCTGGTTATAGGCCGATGTGTAGTGAATCAAGTGATGAAGAGGAAGATTTATATATGTTTCTTGCTGCTTGGTTGACAGCTTGGAAAAGCACATTTGGCAGATTGTAAAATTATCGTTTCCTCTTTGGTATATAGGTCCCACTGTAGGGAGCGGTGCACTTAGACACCGTTCAATTGGACACGTTGCAAATAGACACAGAATTTTAGACACGGTTTAATTAGACACGGTGCATTTAGACACGCAAGAAAATGCGCACCGTTCATTTAGACACCGTTCAAATGCGCACTGTTCATTTGTACACAGAAATATGCGCACCGTTCAATTAGACACCGTAATAATGCGCACCGTTCACTTAGACACCGTAATAATGCGCACCGTTCACTTAAACACCGTAATAATGCGCACCGTTCACTTAGACACCGTAATAATGCGCACCGTTCAATTGGACACCGTTCACTTGCGCACCGTTTGTTTGTACACAGAAAGATGCGCACCGTTCACTTAGACACCGTAATAATGCGCACCGTAATAATGCACACCGTTCACTTAGACACCGTTTATTTAGACACTGTTTATTTGAACACAAATAGACAATGAAAAGTGAAAATATATGATAGTAGTAACACAGGTTAGGTTAGGTTAGGTTAGATTGATTTCGGGGAGGAGGTGCAGGGGGAGGGGCGGAGCCCCTCCCCCGCCCACACATGTACAATAAAATGTATTGCAAACACAATATTTACTTCTTAAATATCTGTATTAAAAAGTCTCTTTGTGTCCAAATAAAC
>NW_018021455.1:8656-17125 GCF_002006095.1 Pseudomyrmex gracilis
CGAACGGTGCGCATTTGAACGGTGTCTAAATGAACGGTGCGAATTTTCTTGCGTGTCCAAATGCACCGTGTCTAATTGAACCGTGTCTAAAATTCTGTGTCTATTTGCAACGTGTCTAATTGCAACGTGTCCAATTGAACGGTGTCTAAGTGAATGCCACTCCCTACTGTAGGGGTGACACATCGAAGTTGTCGCAGAAATTTGTCTCCGGGTTGATGTCTCAGCATTTTAGTACTGCAATTGACGATCAAATGCTTTAATTTAGCTTGTGTTTGAATGCAACTCTTTTAGTTGAATATGAAACCTTGAAGTTGCCACAAATGTATGAGGTGAACAGATACATACATAAAATATGTATGTATATGTGAACGGAACCAAGAGCGAGCGCGAGACTTATGGCAAAGAAAAACAGTGTGATCGGTTTCAAATTTTATGGCGGTCGCATGATCATCCATTTTCTGAAAGCTTTTATCGTCTGGCTGAAATCTTTGGTTTAAAATAGTTTTATTGCTCTTCTAATATCGCTCATGAGTGTGTAGTGATTGCGGAACGTGTTTGTTTATTCCTAACGTCAAGCGTTATCGTGACATATGATAGTGTGGTGCAAAGACGTTTCCTTCATTGTTCGCCTCTCTTTTTGTTTTTGAATGAGATGATGATCAGGCGGCCCTCATATTGGTGTAACTGTAACAATCAGCCTTTTTTACTGTGTGTGTGAATGCGATGGTTTTTGTAAGCGTGTGTCTTCAAGCGTGGTTTTCTTTGCGTGGTTTGCTTCGTGGTTCTTCCCAACTCTAGAACTTTTTATTTTATTATTCCCATTACTACTATCAATGTGTCTATTATACTAATCACTTCTCATACATGTGCTTACACACCTATGTATATGTGAATATATACACACATATATATACACACACATACACACATATACACACATACAAACATACATACATATACGCACCCACACATGGACACACATGTGTAGTTGTGTTTTGTACATTAATATTATTATTATTATTATTACTATTGTTATTATTATTATTACTATAAATTTTTTTGTTTTTTTTGTTTTGTTTTTTTTTGTTTTTTTGTTTTTTGTGTTTTTTTAGAGTACATTTTTATTACTGTTACCTCTATATATTTTTTATTTTTTTATTTATTTATTTTTTAAATTTTACTTAGTCCCCCTTTTTTCTTTTATTTTCTTTCTCTTTTTCCTTACGACTAACTTATTAGTTATTTTATGCTAGAAGGTAAGGGAACATGGTGAGTTAACTTTTACAAAGAAAGGTTTTTATTGTTTCGCACCATAGTACAAACTTACTAACTATGGCTTAGGTACTAATGCGCTTTACTAATTTATTATCTTATTTTTATATAATAGTATTAATATGTTAGTAATAGTGTATATAATTAGAGTTAGTAAAAAAAAATGATATGTATGTGAGTATAAAAATGATGTGTATATAAGTATATAGCATATAAGTAGATGTAAGTATTAAGTGTTATAAAATGATAAGTATAATATTAACGTTGTAGGTCTTGTAGTCCCGGTCGGGCTTCGGTATTGACTGCAGGCCAAAAGTATCCACAGCCGAGGTCTTCCAGTAACTTTCGCAGGTTTACACTGTGTCCATTTCCTCGGATGACCGTGAGGTCCACGTATGCTCCTACTCCATCTTCCGTGGATCCTCGAATCCTTACGGTGGCTTGGTGGTCTTCGCTCAGGAATTTGGCCAAGTGTATATCATCACTGCGCCATTTCTGACCTCCGCCAAACGGCAAAATGTTTGTTAAGCTGCACGGTATGGCCTCCCACGTGCGATTCTCCGTGGCAAATTGTTCTGGCAGCCGGAACACAGTTCTCAGTTTCCTGGTTACTCGGGTCCCCCAATCTCGTAAAACAATCCTCACATCGTCGTCGTTGATCACGTGCGTTATTTCTTCTTGCTGCCACCCTTTAGCTGTTTGTACGGCAACCAACGCACCGACATACACACAGCTTGGCCACATGATCAATGGCCCTCGACGATGCTTCATCCACCAGTCGAGTTCCTCCAACATCTCCTTGAAGCTCTTTTCTCCGTTGACGAGGTGAATCCAAATTCTGGAGGGCGACTCCACTCTCAAAATCCTGGCTTCCAGTAGTGCACGCGTTAACGCCTTGGTGTCAATGTTTGTGATGCCCATCTTGTGTGCTTTTTACAAAAGTGCTCACTATGACTTTTTGTTGGAGAATGTCTCCTGGAAATTTTTCGGAGTCGGGAGTAGCCCTTAACCGACCGGGGAAAAGGTGGGAAAGACGCAAAGGAAGGGGTAGTTAGCGACTCAGGATAAGAGAACGTTTGTGTGTTTATAATAGTTTAGTAAAAATTTCGTGGGTAAACCAATTAGCGTTCGAAGTCGTCACTCGCACACGTATGCGATTGGTATTAAATACGCTACAGTTGATTATAAACACATGCGCAATAGGACTACGCCTTCTCTTCTTCTTCTTTTTATCTTCTTTACTGAGACATGCCAGCGATAAACGGTTGCGTCTCAGTTTTCACTTTTGGAACGTCGCGCGTGTAACCGAGACTCTTAAGCAGTGAGCGTATGTACACAGCGTCACCGCCGTTTTCCATTTGTATCTTAAGATCGACATAAGCTTCTTTGTGGCGGTTGCCGGCAATGCCTCTGACTCGCATCAACCCCCCTTTTCCTTCGCAAGTGAGTCGCATCATAACGTTAGCCCTTTTTGACCAGTAAGGCGCAAAATTATCTGGAGCAGTAAAAGCTAATCCGCACGGGATGGCTTGCCAAGGTAGTTCGCGGAACTTATCTTCCAATACATAGATGTGGTTTTTCTGTCGATGTACTACCGTTCCCCAATCTCTAAGAAAAACAAAGACTCCATTCTCGCCGAGGTCCTTTGTTCTGATTCCTCTTTGCCAGGTTTTGTCACCTATGTCGATGCTGTAAACTCCTCCTTCTTGCACCTGCTGTGGCCACATGATTAGTTCACGTTTTCGTTGTCGCGTCTGCAATTGCACTTCTTCTAGTAATTTCGTGAATTTACTCTGAAGCTTGTAGATGAACCCAGAAAAATGACGGCAAAATTACCCGAATGATGCTTACTTCAACCGGAGTATAGCCGAGTAGATGGGCGTCTATGTATTATATCTCCATTGCTCTAGAAGATTACAAAGTTCTGCAATATTCCTTACTGCCTTGATAGTAGTCGGAGTTATATAAAGCAACAATAAAAATTTTATAGCGTTTACGTACTGGTTTAATTATATATTTCTATATTATTTTGAGACTATATTTATATATTTATATGTGTATTCTGTTTTATGTATTTTATATATATATATATATATATATATATATATGTATATATATATATAGTTTTTATATTATACATACGTTCAGCAATTTAAGCATTGGGATTTACTCCTTTGAGTTCCAGAGTATAGGCGGGCTTGTGTGTAGGGAGTTGTGGATATACACACGAGTTAGTGTTTACGTCTTGAAATTCTTCTTGCGGCGGAGCCATGGGTTTTGACTCTTTGCTCGAAGCCTTTTGCTTGTTATCTCGCGCCGGCTTGTTTCTACCCAAGTGTAATAAGAGCTGGGTGAGAAAGTCCCAAACCGCTCCGATTAAATACACCGACCATCCNTATATCGTATGCAGTGCATAGCCGTGAACGATCGTATCTATCAATAACTTGACAAGTCTTCCGAGTAGATATATTCCAATTACGCCTACGTTGAGATTTCCAAAAATAAAGAAATTAGTCCAGAATTTCTCCCAGGCGGAAATGGCAACTTTCTCTATATACGCCTCGTCCATTAAGTTGGTAAAAGATCCGCCATTTAAAGACGTAGGTTTGCCCAGCATGCCTCTCGCAACTGTATTGAGTACAGCAGGCCGCTCGGCGGGAAACATAATATGATCCCTGAGCTTTGCGAGATCGTTTTCGGTGTATATTCCGCTCGTCGCGAATGATCCTAGGCTAACGTATTTCCACGTAGGTTTTGTCATCGGTTTTATTACGGTCAGAGGTAGGGATTCTACTGGTTTACGTACGAGTTTATACCATGCATCTCCTAAGAGATACATCGATGGAGCAAATAAATTGCAATTGACTTGTGTACCTTCTCGTAATAATATGTGAGTTTGTGGAGTTAAAAAGTAGGTTTGATTTCTGCGGTTCACAGGTAAATGATTGTAGCATTTGTCTGTTCGTGCCACTCGGACCTTAACGGGCACGCATTTTACTATGTAAATGACTTCACCTGCTAGCAAAACCATGTATCCTGGTCCTTTCAGTAGATTATAAGCAAAAATGTCAGGTGACTGCGTTGCTATTGCTAACGAGTTTTGTAACATTTTTTGTTCNAGGTGGCACTGTTGATACAATATACTTCTGTATAATTCGTTTATTTGAGTTCTAATATGTTTTTCAACGTATACGAATTTTGAGTTCATATACGTGAATATATCCAGNTTTGCTACTTGCGTTTGTTTTTTAAATGCTTCGCTTCCTGGTGTNGTCTCAAAAATAATTAGTTTCGGATGCTCGGTTCTGGTCAATATGTGTCCACAGATTGTATACGTTCCCCTGCTAGCGAGTGCGAACAAAGTACCCTGTGTAACTAGTAAATAAATTGTTTGTGCCATTGAGCTTCCGGTATCAATGATTTTATTAGCATATCCGTTGTACAACACACCGTAAGATGAAAGTTTACAAACATCCGCGGGCACCGGTTCCCAGTACGTATTTTCTCCTTTGATACCGACGCAATGAAGAGCACTTAATTCACAATTTACTCCAGATCTTAATTGCACGCGATTAGTGTTTATACGCACGTCCGCCACATAATCTTGCAAGGTAATTTTTACAGTTCCAAGAACTACGACCTCCCCCCATGTTTCATAAGGATTAGAGTATGCTCCTCCTGAACACGAGCCGTCGTTATCCACTTTCCCTGCAAGAATTATTGGACGCGTCTCGGTGGAATTAGGTTTTAATCCGGAAATCCGCGTTCCTGCGATTTTGTACGTTCCGTAATACTGCATTCGCTGAGAAGCCTTGCGTGATACTTCTTGAATGTATGAATATTTTCCGTTGAAAACATCCATAATGTGCGAGAACATCCCGCACTTTCGGATTGTCCTATCAATTTCGACTTTGCATTGTAAGACTCTTACTGACTGAAATTCGTTTAATTGAAGTAATTGAATGTAAACTTTTGTAGTATTCATGCTCGGCAACGGAATGTCGCATTCTTCAAAAGCGAGAGTGTTGTTATATTTGCCGATGTCGATCCACATTCATATCCTATTATTGTTTGAACATCGTACAAGGAAATAACGAAAATTATAATGGTAATTATCCTCCGATACTCNATCTGAAACGAAATCAGGTTACCGATCCGGGTTTTATATATGATTTTCTCAATCTGTTGGAATGCACTATGCGGCTGTTTTTCTTAATTCTAATGCTAACGTTATTTTTATTTAGTATTTCTAAGACCTCGTGAGGTCCTGTATACTGATCTCCAAACTTGCCAGGTTTGGGTCCTTTCAATAAAAATACCTGATCTCCGGGCCTGAAAATCTGTGGGTTGATTTTTCGATCGTAATAAGTCTTAGATCTGTTTTTGGCTTCAATAACGTTTTCTCGAGCGTTCATTTGAATATTATGAAGTTGAGTTACTAGGCTAATTAAGTAATCGTCATAACTTTCCAATTTATCATTTATTGCCAGAGGTTCGCTAGAGGGTACTCGCGCTATTTTACCAAAACCTAACTCGGAGTATATTTGGTTGCTTCGTGTACGCTGGTATCATAGTTAAACATAGCAAGGCCTATCCATCTATCCCATTGTTTTTGTTCGCTTGCGTATTGTTTTAAATACTCGCCCAACGCGTGATGTGATTGTTCTAACGATCCGTTAGACTGCGGATGAAAAGCCGTTGTGCGGAATTTGCGAATTCGGAATATTTTTGCTATTTTCCTCATCAAATCGCTAATAAAATTTTGACCTTGATCGGTTAAAATGGCTTTAGGNGCGCCTAACACGCAAATAAATTTGTCTCCAAACGCTTCGGCTATTGTTTCTGCGGTTTGATCTGGCAACGGTANTCCCATGCAAAATTTCGTTAATTGATCCTGTAAGGTTAATATATATAAATTTCCCTTCTCTGTTTCCGGCAGGGCTCCTACGATATCCATTGCGACTTTATCAAAAGCTGAGCCGGGCGTATCGGTAANTATCATAGGTTGTTTAGTCTTTACTCTAACTAATTTGTTCAACTGACATTGTAAGGATTGCTGTATGTAACGTTGAACATCTAATTTTAAATTTTCCCAGCAGTAATTATGTTTAATGCGATTATACGTTTTATTTACGCCGCGATGTCCTTCGGTAGGAGAACAATGAACTTCTCCAATTATTACAGGTCTTAAGTCTTTTGGAGGATATTTAAGTGTCCCGTTACATATNATTAACTTGACAGACGTATTGGCAAATAGTAACTGCAAAGAAGATTTGACATTACTTCAAGGTACGTTATTGATATAGTCTGTTTTTGCAACACTCAGTGTTTCTAATCTTAATTTTTCGGCTAGAATTAGAGAATCTTTCAGAGCAACAGAATAAAATATAAAGTTTTAGTGGGCCCTTCTCGTTGTCCCTTGCTTATAGTTAGAATTATGTGGTGCCGGGTTTTATATTTTATGGCCTTGGCCTCGCCAAGGACAAGGGTTCCTAAATTAGGTAACTCACTGCGCTCGAATAGTTTTTGTGATCCGGAATCTAAAGGGTNTCCATTAATATCGACAAAGTACATTACATTATCTTTCATTAGAAATAATAATTCGCAAGATTCAATTATATTATTGTTTATTATTTGTATGTCTATTATGTTAGGTCTAAGTTTTTTCTTTGATTTTATCGTATCTCTTTCTGCCTCGTCTTTTCTTTCATCTTCTTGTTCTTCTTCACTGTCATTTTTCCTTTCTTCGATTTCTTCCTCACTCTTTTCGTCATATTCTTCAACTTCACTTTCTTCATTTTTTTCTGATTCTTTATCTTCTTTATCTGGCGGGTCGTTTCTCTCAGGAACTTCTCGTTCTTCTATTTCATTTCTCCGTTTCGCGGCTTGACTGCGTGTTTCCATTTTATTTGTAGGTAGATCATGAATTTGTGCTTCGATGATAGATTGACCAATAGATTCATCGAGCTCCTGCAAATTCGCATCTAATGGAAATTCGTCGATTTCTTCGTCAGAATAGTGTAGATCGCTTTCGTCATTCTCTGATTCATCGTCTTCACTTTCCAACCACTTCGAAATTTGATCTGCATCTTCGGGTTTATTCGGATTTAATCGTCTCTGATTTTTGATTACTCTGCATTCTTCATTTCCAAAGTTCACTGGATTCCTGGATAGCGCATCTGCATTTACATTTGTTTTTTCTGCTTTGTATATTACCTTGTAATAGTACTCTGCTAACTTTAATCTCCAACAAAGTATGCGCATATTTGCATCTTGCGCATTCTTAAACCACATCAAAAGTTTATGATCGGTGACCAGTGTAAATTTGCGTCCATACAAATATGGTCTAAAATGTTTAACGCAATAAACTATGGCTAGAGCTTCCTTTTCATATGTGTCATATTTTAGTTCGTTATCTGTCAATGTGCGAGAAGCGTAGGCTATCGGTTTATCTTTGTGTATTTCTCCCTGCGATAAGATTCCTCCTACGGCTATTCCTGAAGCGTAAGTGGTTAAAATAAAGGGTTTCGAAAAATCTGGATATTGTAACACTGGTTCTTCACATAATTTTTGTTTTAATATTTCAAATGACTGATCTTGAGCAGACTTCCACTCGAATCGTGTATCATTTTTTAACAAATTTGTTAGGGGTTTAGCTAATTTTGAGAAACTTGGAATAAATCTTCTATAGTAACCTGCAAGTCCGAGAAATTGTTTGATGTTCTTAGGAGTTTTAGGTTTAGGGAAATGGCGAACAGCCTTTAATTTCTTCGGATCTGGCCGAACTCCATTTTTGCTAATTACATGCCCCAGATAAGTAACTTCGGTTTTTAAAAATTCGCATTTATCCGGTTGTAGCTTTAAATTTGTTTGTCGTAGCCGATTTATTAGCGCGTTATATTTTCTCCGATTCTCCTCGAGCGTGGTCGCGTAAACCACGATATCATCCATGTATACAAACAATTCCTGTCCATGCAGGCCAAACAAAACAATGTCCATGAGTCTTTGAAACGTAGCTGGAGCGTTCTTCAGACCGAAAGGCATTCTCTCAAACTCGTAATGCCCGAAAGGAGTCGTAAACGCAGTTTTATGACTATCGGCAGGGTTCATTCTTATTTGATGGAAACCAGATGCTAAATCTAGCACAGAAAAATACTGAGCTCCTCCTAACTGATCTAGAATATCCACGATATTAGG
>NW_018021455.1:23449-34763 GCF_002006095.1 Pseudomyrmex gracilis
GCTTCCTCGATCCCTGTGCTCTGGCTCGTGCTATGTTCCTCGCTAGATTTTTCCGTCTACTCCTCTCCCTCGATGTCCTTCGGCGGGGTGAGTCCTCGGGGGGTGAGGCGCCAATTTTACATATGATATAAAAAAGAATACAAACAAAAGAAATAAGCAACTAAAATGAGATACGGCGCGTAAGCCCTGGAGGATCCTGGCGCTTGAGACCGGCCCGCACTTCGGGACTCCCTCGAAAGATACCCTTTTGTGGCAAGGGGGAGAGCGGCGCGACCACCACGTCACAATATTTACAAAGGTTTAAATCCGCGGTGTCGGTTGATTACGAACTAATTTCCCGGCGGAGTTCTTGTCAATAGATTTACAGAGTGTTTGATTCTGTGTGTTGATTTATTAATCTAGTGCGGTCGGCGGAATTCTTACTGGATATTTTACGCGCGGTTTTAATTAACGCGTTTGGTGCGGCGGCGGGGTAATAATTTAAGCCTAAATCGGAACATGTATTTACAAGGGCCTTATATATAGATTAGTCGTGAGAACGGAATCGGAAATGGCGGCCGAGTCAGCACCTCGAATTGCCGGAAGTCGGTCTCCCGAGTCAACACCTCGGGGGGAATAATCGGAAACGGCGGTATCTCCCAACTCAACACCTCGAGAGGGGAAAATAATTGGTGGCGGTATCTCCCGAGGCAACACCTCGGGGGGAATAATCGGAAACGGCGGTATCTCCCAACTCAACACCTCGAGAGGGGAAATAATCGGTGGCGGTATCTCCCGAGTCAACACCTCGGAAGGGGGAAATAATTGGTGGCGGTATCTCCCGAGGCAACACCTCGGGGGGGAATAATCGGAAACGGCGGTATCTCCCGAGTCAACACCCCGGGGGGAAATAATTGGTGGCGGTATCTCCCGAGTCAACACCTCGAATAGTCGGATAGAAATGGCTCTCGAGTCAGCTCCTCGAGCGCCGGGAAAGGAATAGCTCTTTACTGCTCGGATCGGCCGGCTTTTATACCCCGGAGCGGTCTACGGTCCGTCCGGGGTCGGACGCGTGTGGAACGCGGGTGTTTGCGCGCCGCGGCATGCACCTGCCGGATGAAATCGCGTGTCTGCTCCGTGTCGCTATAGGCGCGTTGTCGGTATTGTATCATGCAGTCGCCCGTATAGGTGGGGTCGCAGAAACTATATGCGGTGGATATGCTATACCAACTGTGTTTAATATATATATTTTATACAAAAGAAAGATAAAGATAAGGATATAGATGTAATAATAACGAGAAAACAAGAAGGCATATTTACGAAGCAAGAGAAGAAAGAGTAAGAAATATATATATATAAAATAAGAAATATATATATATATATAAAAAAAAAAATACATATCGTGACGGGATTTGGCCCGTCACATCCCCTTTTTGCTTCTAGGGACTGTCATCCTTCCGCAGGAAGCGGGCCAGTGCCAGGCGGCCGGTGCGGTCCCACCGTAAAATCCAGTGGCCGTCCTGGCTCGGTTTTGGCGGACGGTCTGGATCACCCGGGTGGGCACTTCCAGGATTGCTCCTGGTACGGCAATCCGGGTGGTTGTGTCGTGTGCCCGGTAGTGGGGCGTGAGGGTGGTGGCGTCGTATCCTGCCTCCTGTGTTGCCGGCTTTCTGGTGTCGGTGGCTGTGGCGGCGGCTTCGCACTTGGTCCCCTGAGACCCCTTTGGTGATGCCGATTTCTCGGTATGGCGGCTGGTGTCGGCCGGTAAAACCGGATGCGTCCTGGTGGCGGCTGTGTCCCGTGTCTGCTCCAGCCGGCGAGGTTGCGGGGCCTGTGGTGCGGCTGGCTTATTTGGACATGCTGTGGTGGCCGGTCGTCCTGCAGGGCGCAAGGCTCGCCTTGCTCCGGGTGCGACATGCGGTGGGGCGATCAGGACGGCCCGACGAGCTAGCGGAGTGACGGGCTTGACGGGCCGTGTCGGTCTCCTCGCGGTGGGGTCCTCCCCCCCGCGGCTGGCGGCACGCTGTCTGACGGCGGCCCGGACTCTGTCCGGAGTCAAGTGCGTCGGCGGTGTGGTCGGTGTCGGTAAGGGCGGTGGTGGCGCGCGGCAACATTCGGCCAGCATGGCCTCGAATTTGCGGTTCCAGTCTGCGTCGTTCGCGATTTCGTCGTGCGACATGTTCGCGCTTTGTCGTTTTGCTTGAGACTGCCGAGGGCTTGTGTCGATCTTTGCCACGTCGGCTCGGTTCGCGGCGCGGGTGGGAGTGTTTGCTCGTTTTTGCCTGAATTCTTGTAGCTGGCTCACGTGTATGTGTCGTGTGTACCGGCCCCTTTCGTCGCGCACGTCCACGATCACCGGTGAGACTATGCGCGTGACTTTGAGCGGACCCTTAAACCTCGGTAATAATTTCGAGGCTTTGTGCTGCGCTTTATCGGATAACTCGTGGTTTTTTATCGCCACGAGGTCTCCGATTTTCGGTTTCCAGTCGCGCCGGCGCAGGTTATAATGCGCGGCTTGTTTACAAAACGCCCGGGCCATGTTTATACGGGCGAATTCGCGGGCGGTTTCAAGCTGGTCGAGCCGTTTCGCGGTGTCGGCTGGGTGATTTACTTGGTCGGTTGACGGTGCCCCGGAAGTTCTCAACTCGCGTACGTACGTTAAAAACGCGGGAGTGTACCTGGTCGATTCATGGGTCGCGGTATTAATTGCGAATTGAGTTTCGTGAAGTAATTTATCCCATGACCGCTGATTTTGACCGGTGTATTGCGCGATCATGGTCTTAATCACCCGATTTTGTCTTTCTTCAGGGTTACACTGAGGGGTGTACGGCGGTGTTAATCGGTGTTTAACGGCGGTCTCTTTTAGCATTGCCCGGAACTCGTTGCTAGTAAATTGCCGCCCGTTCTCAGTTATCAATATCTCCGGTGCGCCGTGCCGAAGGATTATCCCCTCATATATAGCGCGAGTGACGGCGGTCGCGGTGGCTCTCCGTAGCGGCTTAATTTCCGTGAATTTCGAAAATTTGTCTTGGGCGGCGAGTAGCCAAGCATGGCCGGAACTTGATCGGGGCAGCGGTCCGACCAAATCGGCGGCTACTATTTGCCACGGTTGCTCTGCCGGGGTGGCGTGCATTTTTCCGGCTTTTCCTCGTTGCGAGGTCTTATGCTCGTTGCACGATCGACAATTCCGGACGTAATTTGCTGCCTCCCGGAACATCCCCGGCCAGTAATACAAGCGAGCGAGGCAAGCGATAGTCTTTGTCACCCCTAGGTGCCCGGCGGTGGGCACGTCGTGGTTTTCGCCTAGTATTTGTTTGCGTTTTCCGGCTGGAACGCACTGTTTCCACTCTTCGCCGGTGTCATCTTTATTTAGCAAGTGGTAAATGCGTTGGAACAGGTTTTTACCGCGGACGAGATAATCGGGGTGGTCGTCAGGGTTGTTCTTTGCGGCCTGGTGCATCTTTCGGAACCACCCTCCGACCTGTTCGGCTTCGGTGACCGCGGCGAGCTTACATGGCTCGTCGGTGGACATGATCGGATGTTGTGAGAGAGCGTCGGCTACGTTGTTTAACTGCCCTCGCCGGTAGCGCACCTCGAAGTCAAACTGTTGCAGTTCTAGCGCCCATCGAGCGAGGCAGCCTGTCGGGCTATCAAGTTTTTGTAGCCATTTTAATGTCTGGTGGTCCGTGACCACTATGAATCGGTACCCTTCAAGGTAAGCGCGCATCTTTCGGATACCCCACAGCACCGCGAGACATTCTTTTTCGGTGACGTTATAGTTTTTTTCCGCTCCGTTGAGCGTGCGGCTAGCGTATGCGACTACGCGCTCGTTTTCTCCGTGATGCTGTGTAAGGACGGCGCCGAGCCCGATGTCCGAGGCGTCCGTTTGCAATATGAAAGTTTTAGCAAAGTCCGGGCAGGCTAAAACGGGGGCGGTAGTTAGTGCCGTTTTTAACTTGTTAAATGCTCGTTCCTCCTCGGTGGACCACTGCCATTTCGTTTTCTTGCTAGTGAGGCGGGTCAATGGTCGGGCTTGCTCGGAAAAATTTCCGATGAACCGGCGATACCACGATAACATGCCGAAGAATTGTCGTACCTCGCGCACGTTTCGTGGAGGCGGTATCCGCGTGATCGCTTCGGTCTTTTCTGGATCGGTAGATATTTCCTCGGGTCTAATTAAATGCCCGAGATATCGGAGTCGGTCGGCTCCGAAGCGGCATTTCTCGGGGTTTATTCGTAGTCGTGCCTGACGAAGTCGGCGGAATACCTCGGCCAGATGACACAAGTGGTCATCTAATGTGGCACTGACGACAATGATGTCGTCGAGGTACACAAAGACGTGAGGCTCGAGCTCGGGCCCCAGTACGGTGTCGAGCAACCGTTGAAATGTCGCCGGTGCGGAGTGCAGTCCGAACGGCATGACTCGGAACTGCATCAAACCTCGGCCTGGAACGGTAAATGCGGTTACGGGGCGGCTTTCTGGTGCGAGTGGTACCTGCCAGTACCCGTTCTTTAAATCCAGGGTGGAAAGGTAGCGCGCGCCCCTTAACTTGTCGAGCGTCGCCTCGACCTGCGGCAAAGGATATGCATCCTTTTCTGATACCTCGTTAACCTTTCTAAAGTCGATGCAGAACCGAGGCCGGCCGTCTTTTTTCCTCGCGATTACAACTGGCAAACTCCATAGACTGTTTGACGGTTCAATTACGCCGGCCTGTTCCATCTCGCGAATCTCTCCGTCGATTATGCTCTGCATCGCGGGATTGCGCGGTCGATACCGTTGTTTGATCGGTAAATTGTTTTTTAACCGAATCTTATGTTTGGTCAGATCGGTGGGCCCGCGAATGTTATCGAACTTCGGGAGCTCGTTAGCAAGAAACCGGCGGAGTTTCTCAGCTTTGTCATCGTGGTCGGTGGCACAGGTGGTCGTGCTTATTTTCGCCTGTTTTGGCGGGAGCGGTACGCCGATGCCGAGCTGCGCCATGGCGTCCACCCCAATCAGAATGTCGACGGTCAAGTCGGCCATTACTCCGAATTGTTGGACCGTCTTCATTTGTCCGACCATGACTGGTATATTGTACCAGTCTTTTACCGCGGTCTCCATGCCATTCGCCATCCGAATGGCCAATCCGGTATCCTGCGGCCGGTAGTGGTTGGCATGGCAGTGCTCCCCTACTGTCGCAGAAATAAACGATCTCATCGAGCCGGAGTCGATTAAGGCGTTAAAATTCCGTCCGAAAATGCGAATCATTATCATCGGTCGCGGATTGAAGATTATAGTGACATCGGCCGGGCCTATTCGTTTTTCCCCCCGGCCGGCTGCCCGTTTCCCGGTGGATGGCACTCCCGGGTGAGCACGCCGGTTTTCCCGCATGCCGAACAGAATTTTCGGAACGGTTGCCTACAATCAAGTTTCCGGTGGCCGCGTTGGCCGCAGTTCCAGCAACATTCGTTGCTCTTGTATGACGGGCATATCATGGCCGTGTCGCTCTCTTTATTTTCAACTGGGCGGGTACCCCCTTGTTTTCTCGAAATGCGAGAATTATATTTTTTTTCGGCCAGTTCAATTTCCTCGTGCTCGGTTACGCGGCAAATTAAGTTCTTGATTCCTTTGAGGCTGTCGCGAGAGATGTACCGTCGGTAGCACGGCCGCATATTTTCATACACGCGGTCAAGCTGTTGTATGGCGCTGAGGCCTCCGAGGCGGCGCATCATTGTTTGTAATGCGGTAGCGTATGCTCGGAACGGCTCGCTTGGTCCTTGCAACCGATCGCAAATCTCTCGGTCTAATGCTGAGCTTCGGTGTGGCAGATAACACAGCCGGAATGAGGCGACGAACTCTGTCCGGGTGGTCCACAAATCGCGGTTATTGCGATACCACATTAATGGCTTACCGATAATTAATTCCGGCAAGCATCGGAGCATTTGCTCATTGGTAAGTCCGTACGCACTCTGTAATTCCTCGACCCGCTCGAGGAATGCGAGAGGTTCTTTTCCGGAAAACCGGCACCCCCATTTTCTGACTAAGTTCATAGTCTCTCCAATGTTTCCTGTCGGCGTTGTATCGGTCATGGTTACGGTCTCGTTTATTTCGGTTTGATTGGATGATTCCGGAAAGTCAATCGAATTACGGTCGGCAAGGATTTTTAAGCGTTTCCGGAGATCATCGATTGAGTTGGCGGTCTCGATGTGATAGCGTCGCACGGTCGTGATCAATTCATATTTTGTGAGAGCGTGGATCCAGGCTCTGGTGCTTGGCATCCCGCTCCTCCCCCCTGTCGCAATTTCTATCGGGCTTACAAAAAAATTTACGGTCTCTGTTCGGGCGCCATGTAACGGAGCCGATTTCTTTGGCTTCGCCCGGCTTTCCGCCTGCCGGACAGCTCAGTCGGTGCCAAGGTACGGGGGAGGGGAAGACGAAAAATTGCGACACTTACTCCAGTTTTTATGCTGTAATGTACGTAGTTATTTATTCATCTTATATATATTTCCAAAGGTTTAAATCCGCGGTGTCGGTTGATTACAAACTAATTTCCCGGCGGAGTTCTTGTCAATAGATTTAAAGAGTGTTTAATTCCGTGTGTTGATTTATTAATTTAGTGCGGTCGGCGGAATTCTTACTGGACATTTTACGCGCGGTTTTAATTAACGCGTTCGGTGCGGCGGCGCGGTAATAACTTAAGCCTAAATCGGGACATGTATTTACAAGGGCCTTATATATAGATTAGTCGTGAGAACGACTGTTTGTCGATGTGGCGGTTACAACGGCCGTTTGTGCGCCGGAGCGCCGGAAGTCGAGGACCTCTCGACGGGAATCGGAAATGGCGGCCGAGTCAGCACCTCAAATTGCCGGAAGTCGGTCTCCCGAGTCAACACCTCGGGGGGAATAATCGGAAACGGCGGTATCTCCCAACTCAACACCTCGAGAGGGGAAATAATCGGTGGCGGTATCTCCCGAGTCAACACTTCGGGAGGGGGAAATAATTGGTGGCGGTATCTCCCGAGGCAACACCTCGGGGGGAATAATTGGAAACGGCGGCCGAGTCAGCACCTCGGATTGCCGGAAGTCGGTCTCCCAAGTCAACACCTCGGGGGGGAATAATCGGAAACGGGGGTATTTCCCGAGTCAATACCTCGGGGGAAAATAATCGGTGGCGGTATCTTCCGAGTCAACACTTCGGGGGAAATTAATCGGCAGCGGTATCTCCCGAGTCAACACCTCGGGGAGAATAGTCGGATAGGGTTGGCTCTCGAGTCAGCTCCTCGAGCGCCGGGAAAGAAATAGCTCTTTACTGCTCCGATCGGTCGGCTTTTATACCCTGGAGCGGCCTACGGTCCGTCCGGGGTCGGCGTGTGGAACGCGGGTGTTTGCGCGCCGCGGCATGCACCTGCCGGATGATAATCGCGTGTCTGCTCCGTGTCGCTATAGGCGCGTCGTCGGTATTGTATTATGCGGTCGCCCGTATAGGTGGGTTCGCAGAAACTGTATGCGGTGGATATGCTATACCAACTGTGTTTAATATATATATTTTATACAAAAGAAAGATAAAGATAAGGATATAGATGTAATAATAACGAGAAAACAAGAAGGCATATTTACAAAGCGAGAGAAGAAAGAATAAGAAATATATATATAAAATAAGCAATATATATAAATATATATCGTGACGGGGTTCGCTTCGTCACACTCGCAATCGACGGAGTCAAAGGATTCAGGAGAAACTTGGATATTTCCTTCTCCATGGATTTTTACTGAATAGTGGGGACCTTCTCCTTCGCAGGTTACGGGATTACTTATAGGTGAGGTTTGGTTACTTCCCCCACCAAAGATTTTGGAAGAGATAGGACTATGTTCCTCCTCAAGGATTTCAGGATCACTGCTAATTTTACTTGACTCATAATGGTCTTTAAAATCATTTTTTATACTTTGATTTTCTTTATCAAATCTTCTTTTATTTTTTTTTTTAAAAAAAGAACCTTTCTTTTTTTTCTTCTTTTTTTTTATCTTCCTCGTTAGGCAGACTTAAAAATTCCTTACGTTCGTTTTTAATAAGATTGCCGCCACACAAAATATTTTGGCTGTTGCGGCGTAAACACTCCTAAGTGCGGATCTCGTTCGGTGCAACATGAGAGGGCTCACGCGTGTCTGAGTCACACTCGGAGTCTGTGTCGCACGGATTTAATAGTTCACTCAAGGGTTTAAGACGCAAGGTCGGCACTCGGACTTCGACCTTGTCGTCGCGTGTGCTTATGACATTTAAATATGCCTTTCCAGACACATTCTTTACTATAGTATCTCCCAAATAGATACCATGTGCCAGCTTTAATTTCGGCAAATACCCGACGTTAACCTCGGAATTTTCTATTCTAACATAAAACAGAGATTCTGCCCGTGGCGGTACTACTACAGTTTCTTGAGAAGAAAAAGGTATTTTAACTCCAGAAATGTCTAAATATCCCTGCGCGTAATCTATTTTTGTAGGGGTTTGATTGAAAAAGTCATTCCCGAGTATGCCCGACTGCGATATCGGGAAATCGTTCGACACGATATGAAACTTTACGGGTATCTCAAATGCTGACAGTAATACTTCTCCGTAAGTATACACCGGATGACTGTTTATACCGCACAATTTTAAAATGTTAGACTGGTTAATCTCTATTTCTTCGGGTACAAATCTTTCTTTAATGACGTTCGGTTCGGAGCCCGTATCTAATAACAAAGTTACAAATAGAACTGAATCAGCTATTTTTATTTGCACCGTAGGTAAACGACCGTGTCTGTCAAGATTTATTGTTACCGGATGTACGTCAGTTTCGCGACTGTTTACATTGACGCGGGGCCGGCCGGTGTAGNAGGGTGTGAACCTCGTTCGGTCCCCTGTGACACACCCATCTTCGAGGGGCCGTTGAAGTTTTCCTGATTAATTTCTTTCCTGCGATTGTTACTTGCTATTGTAAGATAATTTTACTTTTAAGTTTTCTGTAACGGCAAAAATAGAAGAATTCGAAATATAACCGTCTTAACTTCGACCACGTATATCTGTTTTTCGACCCGGTTATCCCGATAACAACTTTTTATGATTACCGGCGCGACCTTCGACTCGAGCATATAATCGACGTAGGCACTTTCAGCCTCAGGTAAGAAGTAAGTCAAGGAAATAAATTACCAGAATAAATCAATTAGAGAAAAATTGCTCACAAACTCCTTTTAATTACGTTAATAGATTTTATACAAAATCGGAGTGATATACTTTACTCCATCCGGCCCGACAGTATTTTTTTCACGGCACAAGCACGATACTTGGACGAAACACAACTTGTCTGTAAGGCGACCGTACGGTACGCCTTTCACAACAAGAATGAGTCGAGCTCCGAAATCCGCTGGCAAAATCCACCGGTAGCGAAAATTCCAGACTTCTCTAGAATCATCTTATCACCACGTGTCTTCCGGTAACCACGTGGGTTTATTACATTGGTTAGCACGTTGGCGCGCCGATCACAGATCACCCGGTATGTGGCGCCGCCGAACTACCGATANGATTTCATGTACGCACGCAGGCGTACCGTGCATGGCTGCTCGCATACAGCGCCGCTAACTCAAAAATATCTTACACTATACGTAATTTACAATCTTCCAAGAAATGTCCCGGTTTTGTACAATATCAACAAAAACCGCCGCTGGTTGTTCGAGACTGATTCGCGCGGCATTCTTTAGCCGTGTGACCGTAATTATTGCAAATTTGACCAACTACTCTAGGCTGACGCGATTGTTCGTTTTGTTTTTTTCAGCAATTAGTAGCTGAATGACCGGTTCTATTGCACCATTGGCAAACCACAGATGGTTTACTATTACTTTGCCTCGAGCTCTTATTTGACGGACAATCTTTTGCATTATGACCTGCTCTCAAACACAACTGACAAACAACGCGGGTTTCTTGTACAACGTTTATATTTTGACGCGCTCGCAATTCTCGGAGACATTTTTCAGCACTATGACCTCGTTTTTTGCAAATTTGACAAACTAAAATCTCAGGCCCTAAATCAACGCGTTTATCTTGAGAAAATAGCCCGAGTTTTCGGCAGCTTCCCGCTGCATGACCCTCTTTATAGCAAACCTGGCAAATTTCCTGTTCACTATCGGAAATTTTTGCTTTATTAACGCTCGAGTTTCCGTGATTGCCTTGCTGTATGTCGCTTATTGTCTGCAACTCTCTTTCTATTCGTAGTGCATCGGCCACCGTTTCGTGAACATCCAGGTTTCGAGAAATCCTCTGTTCGATTTCTGGCTTCAACCCCCGTATGAAACATTTGCACATGTCTTTTTCTAACTCCGCCTTCACACTTTGACTATGCAACCCCTCGTTAGTACCCTGATATGCTTCTAATATCTGCTTTCCCTGTGATTTTACTCTATTCGCGTAAGTAATCACGTCTTCATTACCCTTCTGATAAACGCAACCCAGCTCCCCCTGTAATTGATACACGCTTTTAGGAGAGCCATACACTCGGTTTAAAAATTTCGTTAGTTGCGCGATATTGTCAAAGTTTTTGTCTTGTATAGTACGACGAGCTTCACCTACGATACGAGTTCTTATAACTTTTGCAAACTAACTCTCGATTTTTTTTGGTAGTATGGATTTTGCTTCCTCACACCCTTCAATGAAATAATTAATTGGAATGTTTGTTCCATCAAAGAAGGGCACGGCCTCCATTGCGTATTTGAGAGTGGCAAAAGGATTAGATGCTGGATGAGTCATGATTTCAAATTTTGTACTATCTAAATCTCGCGAAACGCTACTATCACCGGGTATTATCAATGTCTTATTTTTTACTACCATGATCAAAAAATAACGGGAATTTATTCATAAAAAGAAAAGTACATGTTTATTCTTCAAAATTCAAGTTGTCCCCTTCAAAGTAGTCCCCGTCGGCTGCGATGCACTTGTGCCAGCGTTTGATCCACCCCTCGAAGCTTTTCTGGAAGTTGGTTTTTGGTATAGCCATTAGTGCCTCCAGCGATTTTATTGCCTCCACACTCTCAAAACGAGTTCCTCGTAGTGGTTTTTTGAATCGATCGAATAGGAAAAAGTCACATGGTGCCAGATCAGGTAAATTGGGCGGTTGGTGAATGGTATTGATGTTGTTTGTGACGAGAAACTCACGAATAATCAACGCATTATGAGATGGCGCATTATCGTCCTGGAGAATCCACGAGTTGTTGCCCCACAAAGCAGGTCTTTTTTTGCGGATAGCTTCGCGTACGGATCCAAATGATATGTTGGTGGTCTCAGCTATCTCCCTTATCGTCAATTTGCGATTTTCGATCAACAATTGTCGG
>NW_018021455.1:34833-36143 GCF_002006095.1 Pseudomyrmex gracilis
TAGGCTGGAGTCAACCTCGGCTAAAGCTTTGGTGAACTCTGCTAACGCAAAGTCAGCGTGGCTACGTTGTTCAAACCCGAACATTAATTTAGCTGGAGTCGACTTTACAACGGCATGGTAAGTATTATTAACGATGTATTGCATTGAATCAAGTTTTTTCTTCCATTGTACAGGGGTTTCTACTAATTTTGTCAATGAACTTTTCAGGAACCGGTTAACACGCTCCACTATTCCATTTGACCATGGAGATGCTACGGCAACTTTTCGGTGAGTTATATTACGCTCTACTAAAAATTCTGAAAATTCTTTAGATGTAAATGCTGTCNCGCGATCGGAAACAATATTATTAAGATTACCAAACGTGGCAAATATACAAGTTAAATGGTTAATTACTTNACGAGAAGCGGTTGTTTTCACCGGGCATAACCAAGTGAACCTCGTGAAAGCGTCGACAATTACAAAAATATGTCTAAAATGATCTTTAGTTTCTTGTAGCGGGCCAAAATGGTCCACGTGCAAAACTTCCAAAATCGTCTTTGGAGCAGGANAAAGCGATATTTCTTTCTCAAATCTATTTGTAGAATCATTTGACATAAGACAAGTAAAACAATTTTTCACGTAATCATAGACTCGTTTCCTCATTGAGGGAAACCAAAAATTCCTATTTATCCCCTGGAAGGTCTTTTCTTGATTATCATGCGCCACATCATGGTGCGCACGCAGCAACGAATGCACCATCGCATGCGATACCACAAATTTCAAAGTGTCGCCATCTTTCTTATAGACTAAGCCATCTACCAACTTGAATTTATTGTTNTCTTGAAATTCTAAATCATGGCTTATCTCTTGAATTTTAGGATCCGCTAATTGTCTAAACTCGAGTTCACGTTCAAGGGGAAGCTCACTCACGTAACACAAACTGCGACTTAATGCATCTACATGTTTTATCNTGTCACCTGGGCGATGAACTACCCGAAAAGTAAATTTTGAAGAGTGAGAGTCTACCTCGCGATCCTCNGATTCAGATTCGCTTTATTTATGGCGTAGACGAGCGCACTGCAATCGGGTACTNTTATAAAATTCAAGCCGTATAAATATATGTGGAATCTTTCCACCGCTCTGACTATCGCGAGCATTTCAAGCTCGTAACTGTGGTATCGTGACTCGGCCTGGTTCGTGGTTTGACTGAAGTACGATATTACCGACCATTTATTATTTATCTGTTTTTGTAGTAACATGGCGCCCAAACCAGACGAGCTCGCGTCGGTATGTAACTCAGTTTCGGCACTAGGGTTGTATAAAGCTAATAT
>NW_018021455.1:37543-38835 GCF_002006095.1 Pseudomyrmex gracilis
ATATTTTTTCACTTGTATCATAACGTCTTTTAATACTTGTAAATTTTGTTCTACCGTTTGTGTTGGTATCAGTACGTCATCTATATAAATAATTATTTTCTCCTGNTGAATGAGAGGATTCAAGATTTGTATTAGCCGCTTCTGGAATTTAGCGCTTTTGAATACCTGAACGGCAATCTCTTATACTCATACTGGCCATCCGCTATGGCAAACAAAAAGAACTTGGTAGAATTTTNATGAACTTTAATATTATGAAAACCGTCTTTTAAATCGAGCAACGTGTTAACCGATTTGCCAGTTAACTTTGACAAACAATCTTCAATGATTGGAAATGGGTATTTCTGCTTTAGAACCCGACTATTTAACGGCCTCAAATCTACGCACAATCTTAGCTTGCCATTTTTTTTACGCACCGGAATCACCCTGGCACAATACGGCGAGACACTGTGTTGTATTATATCTNTTTTCAATAAGTCGTCTACGATTTTCCGTATCTCAATCTTTTCTACATGTGCAAAACGCCTTGGCGCATACGCGTACACAGAGTCGTCTTTAAGTCGCACGCTCACAGCATAATCATCGTCGACTGTCGGCACTTCCATATTCTCAATATCCATAATTAAATTAATTAAATCATTTTTACAAGCCTGATCAAAATCAATTTCAATATCTTGTAATTTTTTTCTAAAATCGTCCGTTAGATGCTCCGCCACATCCAAGGGCAATTGCAAAAACAATTTAGCCNAAACGACCTCTTCTTCTGTTAATGTTTCATGTAACTTATAAACGACTGTTAATTTCTGTTTCAACATAAAATCTCTTCCCAATATGATATCTGTAGCAAATGCTTGATCTCGAATTACATAGAGTTCTACTAACATTTTTTTATTTTTCAGGAGCTGCAACGACAGGTCGACTGTGACTACGCCTATTACATCTAACGGTAAGTTTTTAATATTTACAAATTTTCGGTTAGTATGCGACATTTGAATGTTAGGTTCGATAAATTGTTTATAAATACTGTTTTTTATGAACGATACCGGGCTGCCAGTGTCCATCATTGCTGTCAATTCGNAGTTCTGGTCTCCGACGCTGTCGACCTTGATAATCGTGCCTGAGAGCTCTAGATGTCGCCCCTCCTCCTCGGTTATGAACGCCACCGGTTCTCCGGAAGCGGGTGATACTCTATTGACCACAGTACAATTCGACACCGCTCGATTCGACACGAAATTATTCGACACCGTACGATTCGACACCAGATTATTCGACACCGTACGATTCGACACCAAATT
>NW_018021455.1:39681-41561 GCF_002006095.1 Pseudomyrmex gracilis
TTCGCGCGCACTTCTTCACTCCGTATATTAATCGGAGCAGTTTTATCTCGTTCCGACATTTGTTTCATTATCTGCAACATAAACTGATGTTGCTGTTGTTGCATCTCTTGCATCTGCTCCATGCATTGTTGTTGTCTAGTGGCACTCTCTTGGTTCAACGCCATTGCGTCTCTGAACATTTTAGCCGCCGACGGCTCGATCGGGCCCGACGCACCTGACTGCGGACGCGAATCTCTAATNGCTTCGTCTCTTTGTTCTTCTAAACCGTGCCGCTCCACATGTGATAGAATTGATTCAATCATGGCAAATTTGTCCGCTAAGACAGTAAGGCGATATCTTTTCGCTAAATTCTGGAGATGCTCTAGAGAAGCTGCCTCCAATGCGGCACGAAGTCCAATCGACCATCGAACGTGTTTTCGGCATACTGACTTTAATTCAATTACTTTGTTCACAGATGCGACGGCACTACTAACACTTTTTTTTTCTTTTCAAACGGCACTGAATTACCAGAACGGCGTGAAATATTAGTGAAAAAGTCACTATGTCTTAAGGTCTTTGGAGCGCACACAACAAATTATATATATATATTTTTTTTTCTTGGAGCACACACGACAAGTCTTTTATCTTGGAGCACACACGACGAGTCTCGAATCCCACTTCTGAATAAAAAGTTGTAAAATATAATTTTAATTTTAATTTTTCTGTAACGGCAAAGATAAAAGAATTCGAAATTTAACCGTCTTAACTTCGACCACGTATATCTGTTTTTCGACCCGGTTATTCCGATAACGACTTCTTATGTTTACCGGCGCGACCTTCGACTCGAGCATATAATCGACGTAGGCAGTTTCAGCCCCAGGTAAGAAGTAAGTCAAGGAAATAAATCACCAGAATAATAAATTGCTCACAAACTCTTTTTACTTACGTTAATTAGATTTTATACAAAATCGGAGTGATATACTTTACTCCATTTAGCCCGACAGTATTTTTTACACGGCACAAGTACGATACTCGGACNAAACGCTACTTGTCTGTAAGGCGACCGTACGGTACGCCTTCCAAAACGAGAGAAAGTCGAGCTCCGAAATCTGCCGGCAAAATCTACCGGTAGCAAAAATTCCAGACTTCTCTAGAATCATCTTATCACCACGTGTCTTCCGGTAACCACGTAGATTTATCACATTGGTTAGCACGTTGGCGCGCCGATCACAGATTACCCGGTATGTGGCGCCGCCAAACTACCGATATGATTTTATGTANGCACGCAGGCGTACCGTGCATGGCTGCTCGCATAGAGCGCCGCTAAATCAAAAATATCTTACATTATACACATACAATATATTTGTTAAATTTATATGGTTTTCTTATATGGTTTCTTATGTAATCTTTATACATTTATATTGTTATTTATATTTTTGTTTATATTATTATTTATATTATTATTTTTTTTTATGTATGAAAGCGCAATGTTTGTTGCCAAAGTGTTTTATACAAGATAAATTTTTTGTTGTAATAAGTTTTAATAAATGTTAAGAAAATAATCACATTTTACGGGGTTTGTGTTTATTTTATATTCTTAATATTTGATAGTTTGTAGTGTGAAATAATTAAAAGATAGAAATTTTAAATTAATACTTCTTGCTTATATAATATTTATTATACAAATANTTGTTTTTTGTTACTTATTACATTTGATTTTTAATATATTTGATCTAGTAATTTGGTACTATCAATATAACTAAATTTGATTTTATTCTTATATCTTTTATATGTATTCAATAACTTTTCAGATTTATCTTGGCTGCATTCCGATATTTACTGCCAGTATTAAAAATCTATACTTCACGTTACTTGTGCTATAGATTTCCAGTATTGGCAGT
>NW_018021455.1:42295-45725 GCF_002006095.1 Pseudomyrmex gracilis
GATTGTATCAAAGTCATGACCTTAAATGGTGCGCCACGCTTCGCCTACTACGCGTGTTTTTATGACCTCTGTAAACTGTGATTCGGCTTCCTTTGGAAGCATGGATTTCGCCTCTTCGCATTTTTCAATAAAATAATTTAACGAAATGTTCGTCCCGTCAAAGGAAGGTACGGCTTCTACCGCGTATTATAAAGTGGCGAAATGGTTTGGTTGGGCCATGGTTTNGACTTCAGTATCGTTTAAATTTAGCACCTCGTTTTTCAGGTCGTGTAATGCTAGCGTAAAACTGCCAAGATCGTCGGCGGGCAGGGTATNGAAGCCGACGTCAGTTTGATTAATGATAGTGTGGCTAAATTTCGAGGTTGGCTGTATCGGCGTACGAGGTAAAGTTGCGGAAATGGCAAATGGATCACGTATGGTTTCGCTGAAAGAAAGAGGCGAAGAGCCTGCCGATTGTTCTGGCGTTGAAGTAGTTGCAAGTGTTGAGAAGTTTTTTTGCGGTTTTGGTTTGATTGCGGCTTTATAGGCTTTATTAATTTTGTCTTTATCGGACGTAGACCTCATGGTCATCCCGACATCTCAAAGATCGCACTTTCAATTCCGGACGAACCCCCAATTTACGCAGTTCTGTTACGTCCTAGCCCACTGTTACGATCGGGCTATGGTGGACTAACAGAGAGCNGTNGTTTCTCTATCTCCGCACAGCANAATGGCGATCCCGCTGCAGCAAAGTCNAACNAGTTTGTGTGCTCTCACGGACAGGTCATCGGCTTATGCCGATCTTACTCTATCNTATGAGGCCCCGCTTGTCGGTCTCTTTTTAAGTCTAGGGATTTAACTCTACGGACTAAGGACGAGACTGTGCGATAAANTGAGGATGTGGAGGATGAGAGGTCAATTTAATCAAACTAATCAGATATAAAACATATTAATTTATTTATTAAAAGGGTTTATTGTTACAAATTTTTTGTGTTAGATGTGTTGTTGTGTGGATGGATGTGATGTCGCGAATTTTACAACTGATCGGAGGGTCATCNCTCGGAGGCGGGGCAAAAGAAAAAATGTGTACGTGTGAATGTGTGTCGCGAAAGCGTGTGAAGAAGCTTCCGGCGGGATTTTATTGTACAAATTTAAGTGTATCGGGTGCATGTGTAAAACGCCGATTTGTGGTCTAGGTATAGAAATCATTATTCTAAATCGATTTCTATTATTTCGTGGAGTTTAGCGGAATTAGGGGGGAATATGGAATAAAACTGACGGACTGGGACAAAGCGGATGTCATCTAGGTACGGAAATTTGACAGGGAGAAGTTTTCGGGATGGCGTGATAGATACTAGGTGAAAGAGATCAGAAGGATTTATTCTTAGGGGATCGATTACAAAAGATAATTTCTTAGAATCTGCTTTTCGGTATGCGGAGGCTAACTTAAGGAAGTGTTGTAATTTGGAGTCGACCGGTGGGGTGGTCGGTCGAGAGGAATTGGAAGATTCGTCTTCCGCGGGTTCTTGCCCGGATGTGGAAGGTATAAGGAAAGGAGAGCGAGGAGGGAGTGGAGGAGTCGGCGCAGATTGCACATCCTAGGGAATTTCTGCGGGACAAGAGGGCTCGGGCTGCGTTGAAAAGGGAGAGCAAGGAGGTGAAGGCGGTGGATTGTTCACGGAAGGAGCAGGGAANGAGCGTCTGTGGGAGGATCGGGTTTACAGGTGAGTACGAGGAAGCTTTATACCACAAATCGTCGTGTGTATGTGTGACTGTGTGTGTTTCTACGTGTGCGTGATNATTATTATTATTATTTTGTGCGTGAGAGGTGTCTATGTGCGAGTGTGTCGGTGTGTGTGCGTGCGCGTGCGATAAGGTTGTGTGCGTATCGCTGGGGTTTCATATTTTATTGTCGTTGTTGCTATCGTTTTCTATCGTTGCGGGAGAGGTGGCGTCAATGGGTCTGGTCGGCTCCGTTTTGTCAGCGCTGCCGCTCGTTGCAATTTTATGTTGCGTCGGTAGCGCTGGGTTTTTTTACCCGTTNGCGAAGTTCTCTGCCGGGGTTCCACTTAAACAATTTGGTGCAACTATGCTCAATTTATGTTATTGTATTTTCTTTTGTTATTGTATTTTCTTGGCCGTTCCTTTCCTTGCGACCGTTTTNGGAGATGTTGAGCCTTGTTTACTACGTAATTTGAGGAAGAAAATAAAGAAAAAATTCGGCTGCCACCCGAGANGGCTATACACCGCGAGTAGCTTTTCCAAACATTTTGGCTGCTACCCGAGACGGCTATACACCGCGAGTAGTTCTTCCAAAAATTTCGGCTGCCACCTGAGACGGTTGCACACCGCGAGTAGCTCTTCCGAAGAATTCAAAGTTTTGAGCGCGTCTATCTATTCGTTTATTTTAACCGTGTTTCTTGATTTNTCCGAAAATNANTTACGACGTCAGCTGTTAATTTCGCGAAAAGTGGAACCTCCGTATATATAATGATGTCAACTTACTACTTAGATGATTTCGACTGGATGCTGTTGGGTCTCGTAGCTCTCGTGCGGCTTAGCTGCTAGATGATTGGTGGCTGGTCGCTTCGAACCGGTGCGGTTGGAGCTGGCGTGGATAGCCCGGTCGTCTTGTTCTCTTTGTACACTTAACTTTTTTCACGCGCACTCACTCGTCGCGAATTTGCTGCGGCACTCCCGGAGAAATCAGCAGTTTTTCTGACTCCAAGCTCGAGAGTCCCGTCTTATATATCTGTTTGAGTCAGCAAGTGCTCACCGAGTTTCTTTCAATTAGGAAACTTGGTTGGGCCTTGCTGGTTTTTATTTGTTAATTAGTTGTCGGGTAAACTTTGTGTGATTGGTAATTGGCGACGATTTCTCGCCTTGGTCGATTTATCTGATTTTTCGAAAAAGAGATAAGGGAGAGTGTTGTTTTTTTTATCACGCCACATAGACCATTTGCTATTTGCTTATAGTAAAATTGCTCGTGGCGCCGGAGTTTCTATTTGCGCCGGCCGCTCTAATTTTTATAAGCGGTGTTTTTCATGACTNGGAGATATCCGGGT
Organism: Pseudomyrmex gracilis; assembly: GCF_002006095.1. Lineage (NCBI taxonomy): Eukaryota > Metazoa > Arthropoda > Insecta > Hymenoptera > Formicidae > Pseudomyrmex > Pseudomyrmex gracilis. The sequence goes on from NW_018021455.1 coordinate 45,340, forward strand.
TTGTTTGNAAAGCTGNTCAAAGTGTTTAAACGATAAATTTTTCTCGCTCGTTATANCAAACTTCCGGNTATTACTAGGCGCGGTTTATCTTTTCGGGCGCCGATATGATTTCCGTTTGTTCTCCTATCGTTTGGAGTCTAAGATTNCATACGATAGGAGACCCGTTCGAGTTATTTATAGCTTTTTATTATTTAAAAAAAGGAGTTTGCTATGCGTTGGCGCATTGCNTCGCAAGGTAAAGGAAACCGTGGAGTCCCCAGGACGTAANAGTCTCTATAGTTTAAGANTATCTATATTAAAATGNGTTGTAAACAATTNAAAAATTATTAGNAACACAAATATAAAAACAACTTTTTGAGAAAATCAGAAATACCAAATTTTTTTCA
>NW_018021455.1:51028-52927 GCF_002006095.1 Pseudomyrmex gracilis
TTTACAAGTGAATTCGTTACATGTGTATACATATATATATATATTGTTACGTCCGCAGTGGCGGTTCAGCTCTGTCGCCGGTTTCCGCGATTCGCACTCACACTCGCGGCCAAGAAAGGACGCGGTTTCTCGTTAAAGAACTTTATTACAACTCGAAATACAACGATAATTACAGAATACAGAACCAGATGTTCAAACGCGTCGTGACAGTTCCGCGGTCGCGATTCTTCTCTCTTTCTTCTCTTCTTTTCAATAACCCGTCGTCGCCCGGTAACCGACAGTCGCGCCGATTGCGCGCCGTTCACGCGGCTCCCGCGACACATACGCGGTGACCCCCGCGTAACAATGCCCCCCTCCTCTTCAGATCGTCGTCCCGACGATCAAAGGAGGTCTCCAGTCTTCCTGCTTACTCCTGAGCTGCTGCTCCAGGATCTCGAGCAAACTGGCCAAAGAAATTCTTCTCGAATAACTTCTCCGGGGCTCCAACAATTTTCCGCTAAACATCTCGGTCTTCGGACAGGGGGGGGGAAACATGCGTGGACCCACCGCCATAAACAGACACCCCAAGTCCCCGCCTCGGCATTTGCCCATTGGTCCACGGAAAACCACGCGTCGAAAACCGTGGACAAGGCGGTTTTCCCTGATAAAATACAAGTTAACCATGGGAACTTCCACGAAGAAGCGTCCCTCGCAGACCGCGACCACGCGACGACCGCCGAACCGGGCACCAACAAAACTAAATGGAAAGAAAAGAACACCAACAGCATGCTTTTTAAAAGCAAACATTAAAATAATAAAATTACCAAATAAAAATAATAACCGGTCTATGACACAAAAAGACGTAGAAAGAACCCCACTATCTAAACAATTCTCATACATATCCCTCCCCCAGAACCACGCAGCCACGACATTGCAACACTCGCTCACCCCGTAGACACCAAACTCTACGAAATAATAGCTCCGTCCACCCTGAAATAATAAGGATTCCCTTGTCAAAGGGGCCTAAAACGCTTTACCGCACCATGCCACAAGAGGAAATCATAACAACCGCTATAAGTTGAAAACAAGTACCAATCGGCGACAACCTAGAAATCTCTAGCGCCATGCTAGAAGAGGAAATCATAACAACCGCTATACGTTGGAAAACAAATACCAACCAAAATTAGAAACCAAGTGAAACCTTTTTAGAAGAAATACAGCGCCTCACCGTCGGCACCATGCCACCAGAGGAAATTGTAACAACCGCTATACGTTGGAAAACAAATACCAATCAAAATTAGAAACCAAGTGAAACCTTTTTAGACGAAATAAAGCCCAGCCGCGCAGTCCAAAGAGAGACAGCAACGAAAAACAATCCTTCTTTACATTAATCCCCGGGATTCTCTCCACTAATTCTCACAGGGCTCCGACGCGTGTTCCCACCTCTCGCAAAACGAAGCCAATCTATCAGCGTGCACCACCTTACACTTATGCTTTCCCGAGCGACGTATGCAATAAACTACGTCGCTTAACTTTTTAACAACCACGAACGGCACTTCCCACCTCCTCTGCAATTTAGGAGCTTTACCCTTGCTTCTGCGAGGATTGAAAAACCAAACCTTCTGCCCCTCATCAAATAAGATATGTCTGGCTTTACGATCATAACGAACCTTCGCCTTATTCGACCTCAACGCCAATCGCTCCTTAACACCCTGATGAATTTCCTCCAATTTCGCCCCTAACTCCTGAATATAATCCTCTGAATAGTCCGAACAATAATTCGGCGGAGTACCCCGCAACAAATCTAATGATAAACGCAGATCTCGACCGAAACTCAACTCAGCCGGAGTAGCTCCCGTAGTCTCATGCCTAGAAGACCTATAAGCAAGCANGAACATAGATACCCAACGATCCCAACTC
>NW_018021455.1:57397-59561 GCF_002006095.1 Pseudomyrmex gracilis
TACAGCCAAAGTATAAAAAAAGAACAGACCTGATAACTACTGTTTCAACACAACAGTGGCCTTAATTCTTGAAAAACTTTCGTATACAAAACTCTATTGTTAATGTCACATGTACTATAAACTTTTGTAAGTTCCAACGTAACCGTCTTCACGGAAGTATCGTTTCTCGGTCTTCTTTAATTGACAACATAATTTTTTTATTTTAAGCAAAGCAAAGCATAGCATATGTTTTTGCTATAATAGTCTTTGTATTTACATTTTGATATAGACTGGCGCTTTTGCCATAATATTCTTTATATATACTTTTGACATATTTATTACTTTTACATATTATGCTTTTGACTTATATTTAAGAGTGTAAGTAAAACTTGAGCTTATCTTGAGATACACTGTAGCCAATCAAATGACTTGTATAACATCTTAAAATAAATTTCAGTTTTACTTAAATATAAGTCGTGACTAGGAGTAACCGATCTTAGTACATATATTATGTTTAATACATATATTGCTTTTATTAATACATATATTGCTTTTAATACATATATTACTTAGTACATATANTGACATAGTTAACGTGGTAGATTCTCNCTGTATCTGATTACATAACTTCTTTCTGTTTAAAAATTATCACTTNTACATANCACTATTGTGCTTCNTGAGATAGTTTTCAGTTATTTCATAGTTAAANNANTCTACATTGTTTTGTCTCATGNACACTCTAGTCACACATATCCCATTNAGAGTTTCAGAGCCCATTCTANTAGCTTTCTTGTTTTTTNTGTCCGTCACGATCGCAAATACNCTTTCAGACTCAGCGTTTGAATGAGGAAGACATATAACACATCTGGCTAGTTTTGTCAGCTGCGGGAACTTTAATTCATCCTGATAATCACGGAGAGTAGCAACCTCGGTCCAGAAGTCATCGGGTTGCATTTTAACAAGACGCTCTTTTATTTGAGGCTCTAGAGCATATGGAAGTAAACGCCACTCTATAGCTAAGATATTCTCTTCTAGATCCAGAATTTTCTGTAACATCAGAAATTCAACATTTGTTAGAATATTTATAGTCTGTCTACTTATGCAAATAGTGTTGTAAAATATTTGTTGTAAAAAGATTAACCAAAAAAAACCTATTGATACTTCCTACCCACGAGTTGTATTGCTTGCACTGAAAACACGACAGTATTAAGTTTTTTTTGTCATGGAAGGCATCTCACAAATTTTCTTCAAAACTGACTAACGAGGTGTAACAGAATCTAAAAGAAGCTAAGCGATAAAAACAATCATGTTTTAATGTAAAAGTTCTGGCTTACCTTGAAGTTCCGACAGAGTAGAGGCAAGTTTTGAAGTTCCATTCGCGCGTCACCCGACAACGCCACTGTTGGGGAAATAAAGCGCATTTCTTTATACATAGGCTTGTTTATAGGTAGTCGGCTTTTGATCTCCTTCGCAGCCGTAACATAAAAATCAAGGCAGCGAAGACGAAACGTTTTTATTTCATTTTCACGCTGTAAAACTAGCTGTTCTCGACTCATCCTGCCTTCCAAGTCAGTGAAAACAGGAACGCTCTGCAACACTTCTTCTACTTCTGGTCCGAGGAATATATTTTCCAATCTCACCTGTAAAAAAACGTAGGAAATTTAGTCATGACTTTCAGCATGTTTCATCTCAAGAAATAATAAGACAAAGAAGACCTGAAAGTGAGGATGAGTAACGTCGATGGTTTCTATGCTAGGCATAATATTCGCTCTCATAAAGTTCTGACAGAGCTGTTTCATGAGATCCACAGAACACTCATGGAGCTTGTGAATTATAATTTTAGAAGACTGAAACAGGCCATTCAGCTTATTAAAATAATTAAGTGTATATTTCAGAAACAGAAGATAGCCTTTGATGAATGGATTTTGTAAAGATTTCAAAATGGCAAAGGCTTCCTTGTCTTTCTGGTCTTCAAAGGTACAAAGTCTGAAAAATTCTGTGAGAACATCCCAATTATCTAAAGCTCGAACCACACATGCGTGCATGACTAACCATCTTGTTTGCGCTGGTTTAATAAGTTTTAGTTGCTCTTGTTTGTAAAACTCCTGGAAGCTCATAAGGAAAGCGGATCGTTTCGAACTAGAGGAGACATAGGTAGACATGCTTCGAAGAAGCTCCCCCACAC
>NW_018021456.1:0-1612 GCF_002006095.1 Pseudomyrmex gracilis
TTATGTATTGTTAGATTGAGTGTCTGTTCAGTTTATTGGTGTAGTGTTATTACTTTTTTCTATGGTAATATTATATAGTACGGTTTATATAAAGGATAATGATACATTATCTCACTTTTATATATTTGTAATTTGTTTATTTTATCAATAGTTGTAATAATGTTAAGTCCAAAGTTAGGTAGTTTTTTATTAAGGTGAAATGATTTAGGTTCAATTTCCTAATGTTTAGTAATTTATTCTAGTACTTATTTTTCATACATTTCTGGTATGGTACCTGTTTTTTCTACCTGGGTTGGTGATGTAAGGTTATTACTGTGTATTGGGTTTATATTATTATATGGTGAATGAAGTATATTTATAGTAAGCACTAATGTGTTAATTATAACAATAATTTTTATTGTGGCCATTACTAAAAAGGCTCAAATTCCTTTTTCTTATTAATTACCTCAAGCTATATCAGCTCCTACATCTGTTTCTTCTTTAGTTTACTCTTTAGTTACTGCTGTGGTGTATTTATTAATTTAATTTAATAAATTGTTACTATTAACCTGATTCTTTGATTTATTGTATATTATTTTTTTACTACCTAAATTTATAGCTGGTTTAATAGCTTATTTTGAATTTGATTTGATAAAGGTTATTGCTATATCAATTCCAAGGCAGCGAGAGGTAATAAGATTAATTTTAAATCTGAGATTTAAGTATGTATCATTTTTTTATTTAAAAATGCATGCTAGTTTTAAGTCATTCATGTTTTTGTGTGATGAATCTATAATTTATTTAATATCAAATAATCAAGATATTTGTTTCTATAGAAAAATAAATAAATTTATTCCGATTGTTATAATAAGATTTTATATTTCTAGAATTTTTTCATGTGGAGTTTTTTAGTCGAATTGTATTCTAAAGATTTAATTAAAGATGAGTGAAAATATGCTTAGAAGAAGAATGCAAAAAAAAAGACTTCAGTTATAATAGAAAGAATCACATCTAGTTGCAATGCATTATACAATCATAAAGTAGAAAAGCCTTGGTATTTGGACTTACGGGTTACATCACGTCATCATTGTACAATCATTACAGATGATTGGAATTGATAGTAAGACTAATCTTTTAATTTTCAAGGAATTGATAGTAAGACTACTGTTTCAATTTTATCAAATCATGCCGCCATGGAAATTAATTTGCTAGTCAAATTGCTAAGGTAAAAGGTCGGATAATAACCAATCTGAATGATTTAATAATAACTATAAATGGTATTAATACTGATAGAGTACCTGAAGGGGTTAGATATGCCATTATTTCATTAAAAAAATTAATTAATCCATATGTGGTAATTCTAATTCATAACCTTAGAGATAAAGATAACCTTACGGATAGGTGTCTTGAGGCTGCAAAACTGTAAAGGAATAGACCTATACAGTTATTGAATAAGATACATATAATTGTAGCATTAAAAAGTATGATGTTAGAAAAAGAATATTGGATAACACCTTTGAATGCCTTAAAGATGAAGAAAAGGATTAAGTTACTTACTATATATATTCGTGATGGAATTAGTCAAAATTTTAGTCAAATTATTGAAATAAAAATTATTATTCTTATTCAGTTT
>NW_018021456.1:2347-9462 GCF_002006095.1 Pseudomyrmex gracilis
AATGGTTATGTTGTTTATTAATATTTTATCTGTAAGATATAGAGTTTTAATGAATGGAATAACAATAAAACTTAGTGTAATTATAAGGACAATATAGTTTATAAGATTTCAATAATGTTTCCTTCTAGAAAAAATTGATTAGAAAAATTTTTGTATCAGAATGATAATATAATTAGAAAACTTATTGTTGTACTAAATTTTAACCCTATTATTGTGAAGTCATAGAAAAAGATGATTATATCGTAGATATGAGTAGTAGAATGTTGAAGACCTATGATTCGTGTATTAATTTTTAATAAAAATTTAGATTTTATATATTGTATTTAACACCCTGGCACTTATTCTGCTATATTAAATAATTTGTTGAAGAACTTCATTGTAACTATAAAACATAAGAGAATAGGAGTGCAGTCGTTTAATAAATGAATTTTGGTGGAATATAGAAATAATTTTTTGTGTGGATGCTAAAGATTCTCAAATGCAAGCAAGTACAATTAGTCTTATAATTGAAATAAGTAAACCTATTGATGAAATAATAATTCATGAAACAAATGTCTCATGGTAATCTCTGTATCGGCAAGATATTCCTCTAAATCCTAAGAAATGTTGAAAAAAGAGGTAATATTGACACCAGTAAATATTTCTAAAAATTAAATAGTTAATAAAAAATTATTTAGAGCGTTACCAGTAATAAGAGGAACTCAGTGAATGAATCCTGCAATAATTGAAAATTACAGCTTCTATTGATAGGACATAATGGAAACGGGTTACAACGTAGTATGTGTCATGTAATACAATATCAATTGAATTTACTAGTATAATACCATATAATCCTTCTATGGTAAATATAAATACAAATCCCGAAGATCGAAAAAGAGTGGATTTTATTTATTTTATTTTCGTGCAAGGTATTAATTCATCTAAAATCTTTAATTCCTGTAGAAACAGCAACGTTCATTGTTGCTGAGATGAAATAAGATCGTCAACATCTATTCCTATTGTAAATATATGATGGGCTTATACAATAAATCCTAGGAAGTTATTTGCTAGTATTGCATAAATAGTTCCTAAAAATCCTAATGTTTTTTTTTTACTTTTTTTACTTATAATAATATGAGAGATTATTTGTAATCCTAGTAAAATTAAAATATAAACTTCTGGATGTCCAAAAAATCTGACTAAATGTTGGTATAGAATTGCATCTCCTCTTCATGAAAGGTATTTAAGTATTGATCTTTTGAAAGCATAGTTATTGCACTAGCTAGCACAGGTAGATAAACAAGCATAATAGCTGTAATTAAGATAGATCAGACTATTAAAGGAGTTTTGTCTATGGAAAAATTTTTATGAGTTATATTAATAATTGTAGAGATGAAGTTAATCGCTTCTATAATTGACAAAATTTCTGCATTATGTAGAGAAAAAATTGCTAAATCTACTGACGCATCTCTGTGGAAAATATTTGAGGATAAAAGAGGATATACTGTTCAACCAGTTTCAACACTTGAACTAATAACTCTTCTTAAAGTAAGTAGTATACTAATAGAAAAGGCGATGGCACGGAAAGTTGGAGATTCCAGGTTCGACTCCTGGCCAAGGAGTTTTTTTTGCAATATAAATTTAATTTTAATTAGGGTAGTATTTAGTATTTCTTATATACGAGATGCAAGTATAACATCCTCTATGAATTTTAGAATTGTTATTACAATTCGAATTTTACGTGTAAAAATTTACACGTAAACACGTATATATGTATATATATACACGTATAATTTCCGCACAACACCTAGCAAACGGCTGTTATGACCAAATATATATTTAGTACTTATGTTATTTATTTGTGGGTAAGCTATGTTTGCTGACCCAATCATTAAAGGCATAACTGTGAAAAAAATTATAATAAATGCGTGTTCTGTTACAATAGAATTATAAAGTAGGTCATTGTTAATGATTGCTCCGCATAATTCAAGTTTACTTCGAATAATTATTCTTATTTATGACTCGATCATACCTGCTTATATGGCAGATATAAAGTAACGAATTGCAACATCTTTATGATTTGTTGAGTATAGTCATTTTTTCATAATATATTTATATACGAGTATATATATTAGGTAGTATATTTAATTATAAAAATTAGAGTGCTATGTCTGATTTAAGTAATAAATTGTAAATTTATCGAAGAAATAATTTTCTAATACTAAAGAAATTTTAGGGTATTTAATTTATGAATATAAGTTTAGTTAATAATCATTGTATATATCAGTAAAAATTTTAGATTGCAAATTTAAAGATATCAGTTTCGAGTAAAATGTTTCGAATTTATAAAATAAATACTTCTTAAAATTTGAAGGTTTATAGTTTAATAATAAATCAAAATCTTTAAGTGTTAATTTTAAAGTATTAAAATTACGGGCGTAACTAAGGTTAAGATAATAAAGACAGAAATAATTAAATCAAAATTCGATTTTTTTTGTGTAAATTTAGATCTAACGTTGTTTACAACTATGGATCGAGAAATTATTTTAATGTGAATAAATGTTATTAACAAGGAATTAAATAAGAGAAAGATTATTAATATCTTAATATTTGAATTTTTAATAATAATGTAAGTTGTGAATTATTTGAAGATAAAAAAATAAAATGGTGGCATTCTTGCTAAGTTTATTATTATTACTGCAAGTATCAAATTTAATTTTTTGATAGTGCGGTGGAATAATTTAAGTAAGATTTTATTTTTATTGAAAATTAAACTAATTATAAGTAAAATGGTAGAGTAAGTGAAACAGTGTATAAAGCATATTTGATGGTTTTGTTAAAGAAGTATAATAATTTATCTTTGGTTTAGTAATGTAGGAATCTCTAAGTAAGATTTTCATTCTTTTAATATTAATTAAAGAAACAGGAGAACCAATTATTGTACTATTTAAAAATATATAGAATATATTGTTATTCTTGAGAATATAAAGATTGGTTTTGTAATCTCTGTAAGATAATAAATAATAAGTGGATGCAATTTCTGTAAAGTTAGTGAAAGTGCCAGTGCCTGCCAGTTTATAAATTTGCTTAAGGAATTATTCATAAATAAAAAGGGGGGAATCTAACTTTTAAAAATAGAGATAATATTAATATTGAATGTCTAAAATTTAAAATTACTGGGTTGATAATTATGACAAACTATATAATTAAGGATGCTACACCTTAGACTAGAAGATAAGTAAGAATACTTTTTTTTTCTTTAATTATAAGTATGTACCTGATGAATATAAGATTCTTAATTTCTATAATAAATCAAATTTATATTATGCTGGCTAATATTGTTGTTATTAAGGATCTAAAAATTAATAATGATAAAATAATGATATTAGAAAATAAGTTGATTTTATAATTTAAAAATTTATCAAAACTTAAAATTTTGTAAGAATTTCTTAGTAATACGTTATATTAAAGTGTATTGGGCACAGTAATTTTTGAGGTTAGTAGTAATAATTCAATGTTATTTATTATATTTGTGTAAAAAGGTTGTTGATCTGTTAGGGAATTAGTTATTTAATTCATATAATTTGTGAATAGGCAAGAAATGAATATAATAAGAGATCTCTCTTATAGAGAGAGAAAAGATATAAAAAGACATATAAAAGAATTAAGAAAAATATCTCTCTTAATATCTCTTATCTCTTTATTTAATTATCTCTTATTATTTTTTCGATAAGTATATGTCTTTTATATCTCTCTTATTATATCTTTTAGCTGTGCTGTGAATCTCATAAGACAACTACATTGCGACGTTTTCAATCAGGATATATTCTTGATTAACGGCGTGGAAATGCGACTAAAACTCATTCGCTCAAAGGATTCTTTCTGTCTCACGGAACTTACTCTACAGACAAAAGTTCATATTGTAGACGCTACGTTGATCATAAGAAACGTAAAAGTAAGCGCTGGAGTTTTATTAGCTCACGCTAAAATGCTGTGCACAACTACTGCAAAGTGTCTTTTTACGAGAGTTGAAGTTAAATCGTTTACGATTCACAGAGGAGTGGTAAAAGAATTAATTGACAACGTCATACTCGGTCAACTGCAGAAACGGGTGATAATCTTTTTTGTCAGAAATAAAGCGCTTAATGGCAATAGTACAGTTAATCCGTTTTATTAAAACAAGTTAAATATAATGTTTCTTTTGCTTTACGTCGATAGAACGCAAGTTCCTACTACACTGTTACAACCTTCTCTTTCAAGGGATTCTCCTCTCTTTATCGAGGCTGTTCATATTCTTTTCTCATAAACAAGTATTCATTTCCTACACAAATGCAATGCTATAAGCAGAGGTGCTTATGCTCGTGGATACAAAGTCTTCGCTTTTTATCTCATTTCAGATTTATCGACCGATTTGCGGCGAACATTGATATTTCGTGAAGAACGGAAATTTGCGAGTTGAAGCACAGTTCAAAAAACCTCTCAAACCGACTATTACCTGCCATGTTTAAGCGGAATTCGTCAGCGTTTCGAAAATCGATTCTCCACGCCAAATCATTGTAGATTTTAACGGATAAGTATGATTCCGCTCTGCATATGCGTAAAACCAAGATATTTTTTCTTCTTTCATTTTTTCCATCATTATTTTCTACTGTTACGTCCGAGTGGACAAAATTACGGTCCAATAAAACCGTTTACACTTGCTGAACGTACGCTCTTCTTTTTCGGTCAGCCGACTGGGCTGTACCAGGAAGGAAGATGAGAATTTTGGTCGGAAAGTGATGATTGGACTGACAGTTATCGATTGCAATTTGGTTATTGACAGTTACCGGTCGTATACACGTACACGCACTCGTAAAATCCAATTAGCTCGTCTTTGAAGGAGAAAGTAAGAAAGGGAGAACAAACGTTCAGCAGGCGTAAACGGTCTTGTTGTGTCGTGACTCTGAGCATCTACACGCAACACCGCAACCTCTCAATTTTGCACATTTGCGATATTAACCGAATTTAATTGGTTATCTGGAGATACGTCGCATTCTGTCGCTTCGTGTCGTAAATAAAGCGCTTCCGGATCTATTGCGCCACATGTTTGCGACGGAGCGATGCATTTCGCAACTCTCGATCGACGCGATTGGAAATGCATGCGACGCGACAGGTTGCAATTAAACCACTAGCTCGCGCGCATGCAAACAATATACGCAAAATTATTTCGTTAAAGCACCGTGAAACACGCGTGCAAGCGGAATCGACTCGTTCATTCGGACATCGTACGATACATGTAATCCAACGTGCGTTGATTTAACTCGCGTACAAATCGCAGCAAATCGTCATGATAAACACGTTGTCTTCGGTGGTTACCGTTACTCGGCATCGTGAACGCTCGCGTTTGTTGTCAAATTCAATGGTTGAAACGGTTTTGCTCGAACGTTCCAAATCGTGTATGAGTTCGACAACGCGAGCATTAAGGACGGTAATGTTGTCGTGCAAGGTATGGGTATTGGTTGTGCAGCGATTGTTGGACAAACTAAGCATATCGAATTGCGTTGCGATCGTCGCACAAGTACGATTGATCAAAGTCGTGTGCGTCGTACGATACGGCGACCGAATCCGTCCATTATTGACGTTCATTATTTGACATTGATCGCCGAGCCGAAACGTTGGATTGCGCCGTTTTACTCGCCAGTTGCGCCGTTGAGACATCAACTACTTAAAACAGCAGACCGCCCTGTTGCACCACGCGGTGGACTCGCGGTATCGCTGGATCAATTTGTTGAGCTCGTTGATCGAACCGTCGTTATAGTGAGTTGATCGAGAACCGAATTTAACTTGATGTGCTCTAATACCGAATTGCGCAAACAACTCGAATAAACATCAAAAATGTCCAAACCGTCTATTGTTTCGCAACGTATATTTGGTTCGACGACGTTTCAACACCACACAGAAATCACAAGCTGTGTGTCGGAACGTTCGTACAATTGAGCAAAAGACGAGAAACAAGAGATACCGGTGATCAAGCTCGCGACTGTTATTGCGCAGTCGGATATCCGCGAAACGTTTGTACCGCTACTAAAACGCCGGACTTTATACGTTCCTCCATAATGTTTTGTTTCAAAAAGCAACTGCTGTTTGTTTATTATTTGCCGCGGTAATATTGTTTCAAAAGAACGAATTTGCGACAGCCGTGTTGTTTTGTTCGTTCACAATATATCTCGTTGTGTTTACGTCAAAAAAATGGTCGTTGGCGTCACCGTTAGCAACGAATGTATAGCGCGCGCCAACTGTCGCACTCCAGTTTTCAGGTCTAGTCAGTCGCACGCAAACGCAACCGCGGTGGTGTGCCAGGCAAATCAATGTCACCGCGACTCAAACGACAATCAAACTACTCAAACCGAAACCGACCGTTGCACCGGATCATACGGTGCACAATTGCTTTTACGAGCCACCGCGCTCAAACGAATAGGTAAGGCATTGATCGCACAACGCAAAAACTGATGTTGTGTTTTATTTGCTATCGAACACGCGAATTCAACTGCTTGGTATACATCTTTCAATTCGCGAGTGGACAATTTGACAATGGTGCGAGTGTCGTCTTTGATCAACGCGTCGCATCCGTAGAACGTTTGCTGACAATGCAACCACGATTGCATAGGTATAGCAATAGCGTGAGATGCGAGTTTGATAATGGCAAACAAATGGAACTTTACGAAAACACGTTTGTTTATTTTTGGCGTAGACATACCGACGTTCACTCAGCACGTGGGTAGCAAATTGAACGTTTTGTTTGAGGTAAATTTCAAAGACAGTTTCATGAAGTACAACAAACTTCACCCAAATTAGACGCTTTACCTAAATTCGAGCGTCTCGCTACATGTCAACGGTATCCAGAAAAAAACCGGTCGTGCGTACTGTGTACAGTGCGTTGTTACGCCAATTGTAACTCGTGCCGATGAACGACATCAATTTGGTCATTATAGCCGTGGTGTTCGCCCAATTTTGCGATGACATGGTGCGCGTTTATGCAATTAGTTACTTCGTTAAGAGTTAAGACTTGCCATCAGATCACCGCGTTTGATATCGCACAAGTACCTCGTTTTTTTGTTTTCGCGCAACAGATCGTCGGTCCAATGTTCGAACATGTG
>NW_018021456.1:9552-14531 GCF_002006095.1 Pseudomyrmex gracilis
CAAAGCAAGCCGTGATCCAGAAAACGAGTATCCAACAGATCGAATTGTAACAAACAAACAGGTAGTTCCAGCATTAAAGCAATTTTTTCGACGGTTTGTGATAGATCAGAATGTTCGACGGCGATCTGCAAACGAACCCCAACGAGTACATAAAGACGTCGTTGTCGCGCGACATCAATACTCGCGAACACTTTTTGTCGACATTGCCCGCGGACGTGAGCTATCGAATCGCTTTTATCTAGGTAAACCCGCGCGACGAGAGCAAATTGTAGTCGTCGGTCAACATGCGCCATATGGTCAGCTGTAGTTCGCTGATGCGCAACGGAAACGGTGTTTTGATGCGTGATCAACTACCGCGATCGCCGATCGATTCGTTTGCAGACGCGTCGCACGTGATTGTGTTCATTCGCCCGACGATCAAACGATATTTCAACATACGACGAATGCCTCTGCGTTTGTCGCTTTGCCCGGTGTGATCTGCTGTCCACCGTAAAGCACAGATCCAACTGCATGTACCTTTGGAGATAGCGACTTTTGTTTCTGAAATTTATTAGGTGCAACAGAGCGCACATGAAGTCCTCTTCGGTCGAGCACACTCTTGCAGCTCTCACCACGAGCGGCGTAACGTCCAAACAAGCAATGTACAAAAGACGTTTCGTAGAATCGTACATTTCCGTCTACTAATCGTTCAAAGTTTCAGGTGCAAGTATGGACACTTTCGTTAAAAGTTTGAATCTGAGATCCATTTTTAAACTCGTATATACCCATTGCGACATTGATCGAATATCATAGGCGCGTTTTCTAGTTACACGTTTGTTTCTAATTGCAGTCCTACCACACGACGGCCGAACTTCTTTATATTATTTGCGGAACGTTTCACGTCTATCGATAACCAAGCCAAATTGTCAAAATGACCGTTCTATGCGTCGTTCTGATCGAACAACGCCTCTAAAATTGAGCAACGTTTTCAGTCACGGTGTCGTCCGTTAACCACACGGTAGGAGCCGTTAAAGATGCAATTATCGCGCACAAACTGCGCCATCAAACGCGTTCTATTGCACCCGGAAAGCACCGCGAGTTTTGTTTGGTAACTGTTTATGTTCGGGGTGACAGTTTGTGGCCGGAGCGCAAAACGGATTTAATACAAGTTGAACGTTTACACACGGTATCCAATCGGTGATGTCGTGCGTTGCGTTTGTTGAACGTATCAAACGCGACGCGTCGCGACCGCTGCCGTTGTCGTACCTATCGGTAATGCGTTTGGTTGTTTTGGTAGCGCGTTTAACTTTTACCGCCGCAACGTTTGAGCAATCGTCGAACGCATCGGACAACGCGCTCTCTTGCATCCACAGTTTCGCAAACGAAACAAAGTTTTTGATGTCGTACATAATTATCAAACGTGTATTCCGACGTACCCTTGGATCGACAGAACGCTTGTTTTAACGAGACATACATTCAATATTGTTGGCGACATTGCAACCGTGTCGTCGCAAAACGCAAACACACAATGTCGACATAAAACAATCGTACGACCAGGTCGCGTGAGTGATTTAAAGGTGCGTACTTTTTATACATCTCGTAAAAGTTTTGCCGCTCTAGAAGCACGTAATCGTGTCGCGTCACTTGTGTATCTGGCCAAAACCAACTTGCGCCAAGACGACGAAGTGCCAATCGTCGACATGTCCAAGACCGTCGTTATGAGATATCCCGTTGCCGTTAAATGCGCCATATGCGGTCCGCAGCACTTTCAATCGCGCCGGATTACGCTGATACCGCGCAAATTTACCGTGTTAACGCAAACACTTTATCGCATTTTCGCGATTGCGCAAAATGTATCAGTCCTGTAACATTGACAGCGACAAGTATTTGTATGTTTTAACGGCTGTTCCAACCATGATCGAGTTGGTGGGATCGTTTATCGTGTAATATCGTAACGTAATCTCAAAACAGCACAAGGGCAACAATCGCGACGGATATTCGGAAGTGTACCACGTGCTTTCAGTTTCGCAACGACACATCGTCGAAGGTTGCGACGCGGCGTAAGCCTTGTTCTCGTTGACCTATTGGTTGCAGTAATCCGTGAATGGTGTGACTTCCTCAATGTTCTCGTTCCAACGACCGTAAGAGACGACCGTGCGAATTGGAAATAATTACAACTTTTATCAAAGATTTGCGGTAGCAAAGTTTGCACCACAACAACGTTGTCGTTGCCAATTTCCACAAAGTGTCGCCCATCGCAACAAAGCGACGTCTGCATGGCCGTGAAGCATACGGTTGTTTGGAACTTAGTGTAACATTTGTTGCACGCGTACATATTTATATCGCCAAATTCGTCGCAATATACGAGCATTGACACTCCAGGTACCAACAAGTCGCACGTACCGCACAATGGCATCGTTGGATACGTTCCGGGATGCCACAGAGCGCGAAAGTCGGTTTTGCTGCAAACGAAAAAGGAGGCCGACGAATCGGTGGCCGTGTCGCACCACAGCGGTCTTTACAGATATGTTTTTCGTATTTCAAAGCCGACGGTTACGAGTTGTCGTCAGCGCGAGAAATCTCATAAGCATATGGTTTAGCGCTCTTGAATAGCTGCTGCACTAGTTTTTTGCAGAACGTCGGCAAAGCTAGAAATCGCACATCACTGCAATCACGCACGTATGCTACAAAGATTGCTGCTATCGAGTCGTCGAACTGCAGGTCCAACTCAGAATCAACCGATTCATTTAAAAGTTGGACGACTTCAACTCCGCTTCCCGAAGTCTTTGTTCAAACAGTTCCGTTAACGTCACGCGTCGAGTTTGCTTCGAGTGCTTATTGCACAACGCTGTCGATAATCGCCCGCTGCTGCTCGCACCGTTAACTGTTTCGATGCGCGCAACTATTCAGATTGTACGTTGCTAATGTCAATCCGTACAATTGATTCGTATAGCATTACGATCGATCGATCTTTGTGGTAAACAGTGTAATAAACATATGTTTACATGTAGAGATACGATACAAATAAAAGCGATAAATAACACACCTACATTGTGTCGTTCAACTCACCTTGATCGGAACACGCAATCGTAACGACTATACAGTGTTCACTTTCTCTGAAAATCACGTATAACACCGTCATTGTGTTACGTTCCTCCTTTTTCTTTGTGAGTGATTCCCTTGCCGCGAGCGATTTTGGGTTTCTACACAAAATTAGCGGTAACTCTCAGTAAATGGTCCGAGAACAAATTTCCCTTTTTATTTCTAGTATCCGCGACCGACCAGAACGTAACACAACGTGCATTTGTGAAAATACATCAAAATATTGCTACTGTGAAAAACGCCTACTCGCGAAGCTTGTCGCGCCTTTGCAGGGACTGCAAACGATCAGTAGTGTCGCTTGGGTGGATCAAAATCACCCGAACAAAATTTACCAATACTTTCGTTGCGCAACCGCGTGTCCGCAGAAAAAAGAATACGAGCAATTCGCATTCCGAACGTACTTTCGTCGTTTTGGAACAAATTTGATACGCGAGGTAACGACGGTTGCAATTGACACTTAGCGAAAACGACGACGGACTCTTAGCGAAAACGTTCGTTCTGGTGGACATCGAGTTTGATGGTAACGGCGATGCGCAAGGAATTGAAATCGTCGCCAACGAAATCGCTCTAACAATTTTCAAACCGTGTACAATATGAAAATGTGCACGAAACGTTTACTCGACAAACGGTTGCGCGAATGTACAATTTAATCAAAGAAAATTCAGTAGTTGACGGAGCACTCATAATCATGCAACTGATCGAATACGCAATGGTGAAGATTCCTGTGACGATAAACGTGCCTGTGTTGTGCTACGAATTCCACATGGTCGCGTTGGATGAACTGTTGCTGTGCGCAGTACAATTCCGCGACGGTGCTTGAACAACTCGACGACGTAGTTGTTTAAAAGAAACAAAACGCAATGGTACGTGCAAACTTTTGGTTCGTACTTGTCCACCGTTGTCCACTTTTCGCACAATGATTCCGCGAAGAAGCAATAGCGCGTATCACAAAATTCGTGGTTAAAAAAACAAGTGTCGCTTTTGCTTCAAACGGTGGCGGTAGAATAAGTAAATAACGGACACTTTGCACAACATCGCACACGTGATGTAAACAATGTCGCTTCGAAAGCGCGCTTGGTTCAGTTTTGCTTGCTACTGTTCCCAATTCAACGATTTGGACAGAACCGACAGATTGCTTGAACGCTCGACGATGCGCGCGGTACTCCTACAGATGACTCGCGCAACGATTTGCCCAGAATCGACGAAACGTGCGACAACGTACCCTACGTTGAATATTACCGCTTAACGCGCGGCGTTAACATTTACAAAAAGCATTGTCGAATCGCGATACAACGCGACGCGTGGCGTTCCAATTGGCAAAACGTACGACGCGGCGCGTGGCGTTTTAACCGACAAAACGTACAACGCGGGAACATTGATCTCAATCTATCAATCGCGACGAGAGCAATTCAAGCACGAGAAAACCTAACACGCCCTGTTTCGCAACCGTATTCGACTTTGGATTGATAGAGAACAAATACGATAATGCGTTTTAAACCGAGATCTGCGTTCAACATCTCGTCGACCAGGTGCTGAAATACGGCTATTCCTTTTTGTATATGCAAATGGTGTTGGCGCTTGTAGCGGACAATTCAAAGTTTGCGTGAGACGTCGATGGTTCGGTAGCGATCAAAACATTGCGTTACGCTCTACGATGTCAGGACAACGATGCAGCAAACGCTTAGCGTTCTTATGAACGAACAATACCAGACACACCAAACGGTTGCGCAGAACCGCAACGTTTAGCAAGTGCAAATGCAAATATACGTTTTAAGCAATCGAGCGTACACTGCGATTCTCCAAGGGCGTGTTCCGTTTGACCACAGTACGATTCGACACCGCTCGATTCGACACAGATATATTCGACACCAAATTATTCGACACCGTACGATTCGACA
>NW_018021456.1:15057-20664 GCF_002006095.1 Pseudomyrmex gracilis
CGAATCGTACGGTGTCGAATAATTTGGTGTCGAATAAATCTGTGTCGAATCGAGCGGTGTCGAATCGTACTGTGGTCAATAGAGTATCACCCATTCTCCAATAGTGCGACGACGTTGTAACGCGAAACAACGGAATGGACGCGCGCACCGAGCAAACGACGCACCGACAACGACGACAAATTGTTCGCGTACGGGATGCTAATGTTGGCTCACAGCGGCAAGAAACTGTCGGACATAGCGAGCCTTGGTCAAACGCAATGGAAACAATTGTTTTGACATGGAACGTGCGCTATATTCGTGCACGAAACGTCTCAAATGGACCAATGTAAACTACACTTAATTGACGCGACCTCATCGCTGTCGTTGGCGACTCGTTTGCACACGTTTGCTTTGTGGTGCGACAACACGTCATTGAGCATTTCGTTCAATGTGACGTCAAAGCGCGCAACGTTTACTCGCGTGTACTCGTTAACAACCGGTACGTCGAAACCGAAGGACTGAACTTTCACGCGTTTCAACGCATTTTTGCCGGACGCCGTATCGTAAACGGCAATCCCGTGATAAAACTGCGCGAAATGATAAACCATGCGTCGCGCGCACAAACACTTACGTAAACACGTATCTGTAATTGTTCGTTTGCGCGCACATCAATCACGTAAGACCGACCTTGCGTTAATCACAAGACGAGCGTCGTTGTTGCGATTGTTGTTCACCGCATCGAACAAAAACGCTGCGTTTAGCTAACATTTAACAAACGTTTTAATCCGTGGAACTACCATTTTAATCCGTCAAACAAACGTTTTAGTTCCTCGGACGATCATCTTAGTCCGACGAAAGAATCTTTTGGTACCGACGCGTCAACAAACGACCATATGGGTTGCAACGGCGACAATAGTTGCCTCACAGATGAGATATATTTGGCGGTACAATACTTAAGCTCACTGCGTGAAGCTTGCGGCGATTGTTTTCATTCGGATCAGATCGACACGTCGGAATCTTTGAACATGGTTTGATCAACGATCCCTTCTTTGAGGCGTCGACCGACTCATCGTTCGTCACCGCATCATCAAGCAACAAAAGGTTTGCCACCCTTTTCGGTTTCTCGTCATGTCTGCGTTAACGTGCGAGTTCTGTCGGAATCGATAAATGTTCGACAAAACAACCGTCGTCGTTCGCAAAGCGAGCGCGTAAACAGACATCCGATGTCGAAATCGCGCGAAAAGTTGTAGATATGCTGCGCCAAGTTCCATTTCGCGTTGACGACCGCGCTAAGTTACGTCCGACATAATGATATTTTCGCCTCAGAAGTACAAGCGCAAGAAAAAATCTATGGTTCTAACACATCTAGACTTGACGAGACACCTGATCAATTTTACCAAATGCTTTCCAGGACCCTAGCGTCAAAGATCCGGCGGACGAAACGGCAGAGCCATTGTTAATTACAACAATGCAATGCAACACAAAATTCCGATCGACAACGTTCCGCTTCTGCAAATAGTTCTCGTATACAATGTGTTGCCGTTGCACAACAACGACGCTATGCGACAAAAGCTCAACAGCAATTTGTACAATCGGTTTTTTGATATGTATAGCGCGCTCGTTTAATCGGACTGTCGTCCAAAGAAAAAGAACGGCGCAATCGGAAAGTTTAAACTGATGGAATTTATTGTTCAATATTTATATCCGAACGAGTACTGTCCGCGAGGGAATGCGACGCCGTTGACACAAATTGCATCGATCACGCAAATCTCTTGTAATACGTGAAAGCGCGAGTAAACGCCAGTATCAATTGTGCCATAACAAACATTACTAATGTCACTAATGTCACTATTTGAAACAATGATGCATTGACGGCACCAAAATAAATGTATATTCGATATAACGCAGTGTTGATTTATTGTCTTTTTTTGCATTTGCCACCAAAAGGACAAGGTTTACGATTTGCTCATTCAAACTTACGACTTCGAATCGTCGGCAAATGCAATCGACGAAAAGTATCTGTTGCTCAGTTGTAAACTCGAAACAAACCGTAGATCTTTTGTTCGCTTAAAGCAAACGGAGCGAGCGTCACATCGGACCTTTTACGAGCTACAGTAAAAATAAAAAGACAAAAATAAGCACCTTTGTTTAAAGCGCGATACTTTGGATCGCGTGTATCTAACGAATCTACAAATTTACGCAACTGCGATAACGCAAAAATGCGTTGAAAGTGTTGCTACGCTCAATACGGCACTGGCAACAACGCAACAAGAACGCGTTGTTCAACGATTACAGACGCGATTGCGCGGATTCCGAACTCGATTTGGTAAGTGCGTCGTCGAAGCAAACGGAAGAACCGCGAAATTTGCGTTTGACTCGGTGTACCACAATCAAGCGGACTACACCAATCGCGCGAATCGCGTCGATTTATCGAAACGCCCCGATCGCGCAGATTGTCTCGATTGTTTGGATTGAATCACTCGCGCGTCAATTTGCGACGACTACAGTAATTATTTAGACGTCGACGTCGGTGGTCCGTTTGGTCACGATGCGACAAAACGTTACGAGACGACAATGTTTCAACGGACAACGCTTTGAACGACAAGCATTGAAACGTTCTGCCAAAGTGCGACGTGAAGCTATTGGGCGTCACTCGCGCGGAAGTGTCACTACTACCGTACAAATACGCTAGCGTGCCTATGTTGATAACGGTGCAACGAGGGCGTCCCGTGATCGATTCGTTTACTGAGAAAGGCGGTACATTGAAGAACATTTTGCAATCGAGCAAGAGCTACTTGTACTATCTGACTACTTACCCGTTAAAAAAACACATTTTGCGGTTACAATTAACTCGTGCC
This sequence comes from Pseudomyrmex gracilis, assembly GCF_002006095.1. Taxonomy (NCBI): domain Eukaryota; kingdom Metazoa; phylum Arthropoda; class Insecta; order Hymenoptera; family Formicidae; genus Pseudomyrmex; species Pseudomyrmex gracilis. The sequence continues at coordinate 17,895 of NW_018021456.1, forward strand.
GTATATGCGTGAAAACGCGATACGCTTCCCGCGTCACCACGTTTGTGCGTTATTTGGTTTCGACAAAACGCGCGATCACAACCTTGTACGGTTCTGACCTTGCAACCGGAAACTTTGGGGAGCGGAGTTGAGGTCGTCCGGCTTTTGAACGAATCAGTTGATTCGGAGATGGACAGATTGTTTGACGCGGCCGTCTACACGGCGGCGGCTCGACTACAGGACTTCGAGCGACGTTTGAAAAAGCGAAGAGAATTCCAGCGTCGGCGCTCACCTGGGAGCGAGGCAGGCCCAAGAAAGCGCAGGTCAGCATCAACCGGCTGAGTGATGCAAGGACGAGAAGAGCTGTTCAATGACAATCAGTCCATAAAACATTAATTTTATTTTGTTTTAAGAGTGGCAGCAGGGTGTGTAAGGCCCTGTTCTGTTATTTTGCGTTAGTGCTTCTTTAGTAGTTTGTTTTTTGTTTACGTTAAAACCCAATCAGGGAAGTTTTATTTTGGATAACCCAAGTTAAGTGGGTCACCCGTTTAAAGTGACGTTTGAGTAAGAGAACGTAGTTGTTGTTCAAATTTACTGGGGCGCACTCAGTAGGTTCGTTTGTGTACAAAAACGTAAGAACTTGCAACACTTGGGGTAATTTAAATTGACACCTACCAGGTATAAAGTTGCGACAAGGTTGTGAATTCTGGCCAGAACTTTGCGTGGGAGTTGCGAACCATTGTCAGAACCTTCAGGCCTAATATCAGCAACAATTGATAAGTTTCAGGTTTGTAGTATAGAATAAGGTTCCCGTGTATCTACAAAATAAATGAAATGAATTGTTGATAAAAACACTTAGAAAGGGTTTAGTAGATCTCCCCAACTGGAAAGTGGGCACAATTCACAACAATTAGGATAGTTTACTATCATACCTGAATTACCTCCGGTTTCCGTTTGAGAGGCAAATTGTCACTGAGGTTTTTTGTGCGCGTTCCTGGATGGACCAACATCACGTCCTGCAGTTTTGGTAAACAATTAGGAAGGTTTAGTTTGTAAGTGTATACTTTCCTCCGGGATACGTATCGGTAGTAAACCCTCAATTGTTGACAAGATTCTCGAAAAGTTTTGGTTGTACNGGTTTAGGATGATCCCCAAAGTTTTGTTAACATTAAAAACTTTTAAGTTTGTACCTGATTAGAGATCATCCTACCTAACAAAAATAGAAAGCGTGAGTTGTTGAAAAAACTATCTGGAATAGTCTTTGTGAAACTAAGAGGACCACGTGCGATCAAAATTTCTAACAATTCGGCCAAATTTTGTTCATACATGAAAATTTCATTAGTTTGGGAAAAATCGGTAAAAGTACATAAATAATTACCTGGTGATCCCTCGTGGCATCTGGAACATCCCTGAATCAAAAATAGTCACAATTAGGCGATTTTGGAAGAACTTCTAAATTTGACTAAATAATACGAATAAGTCGCGAACGAAAACAGGTAGGAAAAGGAGCTCAAGTCCACTAGACGCGGTAGGTTGTCACGCTTCCGACGCACTATGTTACTTGTCTCTATCTCTTACCGCTGCGAAGAAAATTGAAAAAATCTAAAATTTTATTTCTTTAACTACGAATAAGTCGCGACCGGAAAGAGATAGGGAAAGGAGCTCAAGTACATTAGACGCGGTAGGTCTTAGTTAGTTATATCTTAGTTACTAACGTACTGACCTTGAGTTCCCTGTGCCGTAACTCACCCGAAAAACTGTCACAGAACCCTTTATTTCCACTAAGTACCTTTTCGTTGTCGCACAAGTCTTCGGACTTGTCCAACATTCCTTGCAACTGTTCTAGCCTATTATACATAGAAGTAACGTCTAGTCTTACTACGAGCTTCCATTCCTTAGAAGAACGATACATTTTGCCCTGCTTTTCGAAATATATACCAGGATTATGCTGAAACCTTCGAATATTGAATTCTTGTTTTTCGTTCCTATCCCACGCAATACACACAGCAATTGTTAACAGTAAAATTTTCACACTGTAAGATAACATTTATACATTATTTTCTGCAACGTCGTGTTCCTACGCTGTGTTGCTTATACATATTTTACTTAGTCGCGGAGTAAATTGACTCGACCACGATTTCATCCGAGTCTAAATTTATTTCCTGGTGTCAAATTTTATGCTAAACCGCGAATTTCTTTATTCCCCCCTTCCTTTCGAGACGGATTTTTCGACACTTCATACTTCACCACCGAGTGAGTTAGTTTTTCGCTATCTTTTGCGAACGACGGGAAACATTTTTCTTTTCTGTGCTACTAAATCGTTATTTTACAACCATGGCATCTCAATGTAGTCGATGCGGATGCGCGGGTCGACCCTCTAGGTTCATTTGTGTAACATGTTGGCTTGGTCTTCAGTGTGGAGGTGAAGACTGGGCCATTTCGTGTGACAGTGTAAGTGATGGTGACAGTGATACTGATTCGCGGGTTAGTATTACAAGTGCGGCTACCATCGTTGTACTTCGGGACATCGTAGACATCAACGTTGAGAACCATGATCCTGCCCTGCCGGAGCCGACCGCATCGTCACCAACTGTGACCGTTACTGATTTCGAAAATGAAGTGGTGACCTTGGAACCTGATAACTACTCTCCGGCCTCTCCAGACCCAGAGTCACCGCGCACTCCGCCACCAGGTGTGTTCCGGGCATTCTTTGACCGGGACCCCAACGTGGTGTGCCTGGATCCTCCCTTGTCGCCCGACCCCTCCATCGTAACCATCTCTGACTCGGAGT
>NW_018021456.1:24138-45331 GCF_002006095.1 Pseudomyrmex gracilis
GTTGTCACGACTCCGACGCACTATGTTACTTGTTTTTATCTCTTACCGTTGCGAAGAATATTGAAGAAATGTAAAATTTTATATCTTTAACTACAAATAAGTCGGAAACGGGAAAAGATAGGAAAAAGAGCTCAACTACAGTAGACGCGTTATGGTGTCGCTCTTCCAACGCACTATGTTATTCGTCTCTATCTTTTACCGTTGCGAAGAAAATTGCCGAAATCTAAGATTTAAGATATTTTACTACGAATACGTCGCCAACGGGAAGAGATACGAAAATGAGTGTAAGTACAGTAGACGCGTTATGTTGTCACATTTACAACGCAATATGTTACTCGTCTTTATATTGGTGCGAAGAAAATTGGAGAAATCTAAGATTTTAGACATTTTCATACGAATTATTCGCGAACGGGGAGAGATACGAAAAGGAGCTTAAGTACAGGAGACGCGTTATGTTGTCACTTTTCCAACGCATTATGTTACTTGTCTCTATCTCTTACCGTTGCGTAGAAAATTGAAGAAATCTAAGATTTTAAATATTTTCTTACGAATAAGTTGCGAACAGGAAGACATAGGAAAAGGAGCTCACGTACAGTAGATGCGGTATAATGTCACTTTTTTAACGCACTATGGTATTCGTCTCTATCTCTTACCGTGCGAAGAAAATTAAAGAAATCTAAGATTCTATATATTTTACTACGAAGAAGTCGCGAACGGGAAGAGATAGAAGAAAAAGCTCAGGTACAATACATGCGGTATGTTGTCCCTTTTCCAACGCACTATGTTACTTGTCTCTATCTCCTACCGTTGCAAAGAAAATTGGAGAAATCTAAGATGTTAGATATTTTCCTACGAATAAGTCGAGAACAAGAAGAGATAAACAAAGGAGCTCAAGTACAGTAGTCGCCTTATGTTGTCACTTTTTCAACGCACTAAGTTATTCGTCTCTATCTCTTACCGATGCGAAGAAAATTGACAAATTAATAAAGACTTTGAAAATTGACAAAATCTAAGCTTTTAGATATTTTCCTACGAATAAGTCGCGAACGAAAAAAGATAGGAAAAGGAGCTCAAGTCCATTAGACGCGGTAGGTTGTCACGCTTCCGACGCAGTATGTTACTCGTCTCTATCTCTTACCGTTGCAAAGAAATTTGAAGAAATCTAAAAGTGTATTTCTTTTACTACGAATAAGTCGCGACCGGGAAGAAATAGGGAAAGGAGCTCAAGTACATTAGACGCGGTAGGTCTTAGTTAGTTATATCTTAGTTACTAACGTACTGACCTTGAGTTTCCTGTGCCGTAACTCACCCGAAAAACTGTCACAGAACACTTTATTTTCACTAAGTACCTTTTCGTTGTCGCACAAGTTTTCGGATTTGTCCAGCATTCCTTGCAACTGTTCTAGCCTATTATACATAGAAGTAAGTCTAGTCGTACTACGAGCTTCCATTCCTTGGAAGAACGATACATGTTGCTCTGTTTTTCAAAATATATACCAGGATTATGCTGAAACCTTTGAATCTTGGATTCTTGTTTTTTGTTCCTATCCCACGCAATACACGCAGCAATTGTTAACAGTAAAATTTTCACACTGTAAGATAACATTTAAACATTATTTTCTGCAACGTCGTGTTCATACGCTGTGTTGCTTATACATATTTTACTTAGTAGCGGAGTAAACTGACCCGACTACGATTTCATCCGAGTCTAAATTTATTTCCTGGTGTCAAATTTTATGCTAAACTGCGAATTTCTTTATTCCCCCCTTCCTTTTGAGACGGATTTTTCGACACTTCATACTTCACCACCGAGTGAGTTAGTTTTTCGCTATCTTTTGCGAACGACGGGAAACTTTTTTCTATTCTGTGGTACTAAATCGTTATTTTACAACCATGGCATCTCAATGTAGTCGATGCGGATGCGCGGGTCGACCCTCTGGGTTCCTTTGTATAACATGTTTGCTTGGTCTTCAGGGTAGAGGTGATGACTGGGCCTTTTCGTGTGACAGTGTAAGTAATGGTGACAGTAATACTGATTTGCGGGTTAGTATTACAAGTGCGGCTGCCATCGTTGTACTTCGGGACATTGTAGACATCAACGTTGAGAACCATGATCCTGCCCCGCTGGATCCGTCCGCATCGTCACCAACTGTGACCGTTTCTGATTTCGAAAATGAAGTGGTGACCTTGGAACTTGATAACTACTCTCCGGCCTCTCCAGATTCAGCGTCACCGCGCACTCCGCCACCAGGTGTGTTCCGGGCCTTCTTTGACCGGGACCCCGACGTGGTATGCCTGGATCCATCCTTGTCGCCCGACCCTTCCATCGTAACCATCTCTGACTCGGAGTGAAGTGGTTTGGTAAGTACTTTTTTTTTAAATTTTCTATAAAGTCTTTTAGCCTATTAACATGCACATTCTGTGTGCGCCTTCTTGCTTTTACCGTATACGTAACGTCGGAAACTTTTGCCACTATTTCGTACGGTTTAACCCATAGTGACTCCAATTTCTTTGACCTTCCCCTTCTCGATGTTTCATCATACAGCAGGACCTTATCGCGAATTTTGAAAGATGCCGGTTTTGTCTTTTTATCGTAATGACGCTTCGCTTTTTCTTTTTCCTCGCGCAGATTTTTCCTCGCTACGCAATTTGCGGCGCGTAATCGCTCCTTCAATTTCTGTGCGTAATCTTCTAGATTATACTGCGTCGCCGGAGGTTTTCTTAACGCGGTTGGCAATTCCGCCTGTCTACTATATACTAACTCAAACGGTGTAAACCCTGTGGCTGAATGTGGCGTAGTATTGTACGCAAACATAGCGTACGGAATCCACTCGTCCCAATCTGTTTGATCTACATTTACGTAGTGCCTTATATATTCAGCTAACGTCCTATGAGAACGTTCCAAAGCTCCATTACTTTCGGGGTGATATGCCGTTGTCTGAATCTTANTAATTCGTAACAATCTGCACACGTTTTTAAACATTTCGCTGACGAAATTCGTGTCTCGATCCGTTAGTACCGTTTTTGGAATGCCATACTCGCACACTATTTTTGTAACAAATTCTCTTGCTATGGTCGCTGCTTCTTGATTAGAGATTGGTATTGCCTTACTGAATTTTGTTAAATTATCTTGGAAGGTCAATAAGTACTTACTTCCGTTGTTTGTAATGGTTAATGGTCCGACAATATCAAGAGCGCATTTTTCAAATGGCTTTGCTAGAGTATCGGTGACGACCATTGGTGCCTTAATTCTCTTCGTCATCTTATTTCATTGATAAGATGCACACTTCGAGATATACTCCTCCACATCTTTTGTAAGATGCGGCCAATTATAATTCTGGCGAATTCTTTTTACTGTTTGCGTTATCCCTTGATGCGCTTTTAACGGCGCATCATTATACTCATACAGTATCTGCTTCCTTTCTTCTTCCTTGAGTTCCCGTGTCTCACTTGCTTCTTTGCCTTCATCGGTTTCCGCTGTTCCGTATATGCATACTTCAGGTTGCTCGATGTTTTGGCTTAACGCATTTGCGTTGGTGTTGGCTTTCCCCTTTTTATAAATTATTTCATACTCGTATTCCTCGAGTTTCAATCGCCAACGGATTAATCGTGACCCGGGGTCCTTGACACTAAATAACCACACAAGTGCCTTGTGATCCGTTACGATTTTAAATTTAACGCCATATAAATATGGTCGGAAATGCTTTACGGCCCATACTATTGCCAACAATTCTTTTTCCGTGGTGCTAGAATTCCGTTCGGNAGTATTTAATACTCGACTTGCATATGCGATAGGTTTATCTTGTCCTACCGGGCCTTGTGACAAGACAGCTCCGATTGCGTAACCCGACGCGTCGGTTGTAACGATAAACTCCTTTGTGAAATCCGGATATGCAAGCAAAGGTGCGCTGCTCAATCTTTCTTTTAATATTTCAAATGCTTGTTGCTGTTTTTGGCCCCACTCGAACTTGACTCCTTTTCGTGTTAGCTGAGTCAGAGGTTTTGCAACTCTTGAGAATTGGTCAATGAATTTACGATAATAGCCTGCCAATCCTATGAAAGCCTGAGATCTTTTATCTTTGTCGGCACAGGAAAATCTCTTACTGCACTTATTTTCGATGGATCTGGTTTTATTCCATCCTCGGTAATAATGTGCCCTAGGTACGTGACTTCCTTCCGGAAAAACTCACACTTGTCCGGCTGTAATTTCAGATTATTTTCTCGAAGTCGCTCGAACACATCTCTTAATCGCTTACTGTGTTTCTCTAGGCTGGCTCCATGTATTACAATATTGTCCAGATATACGAAGCATTTTATGCCTTGTAGTCCAGGTAAAACTGAACTCATCAATCTTTGAAATGTGGCTGGCGCGTTCTTTAGACCGAAGGGCATTCTGGTGTACTCATAATGCCGGTACGGTGTCGAAAACGCTGTCTTGCACTTGTTCGCCTCTGCCATGGGTATTTGATGATACCCCGATGCCAAGTCCAGCGTGGAAAAATACTTAGCATTTCCCAGCTGGTCCAGAATTTCCGTTATGTTAGGTAGAGGGAACGAATCTCCAATAGTTACGTCGTTTAGACGTCGGAAATCCACCAATATTCGCAATTTTCGAACACCTGACGCGTCCATCTTTTTAAGCACAACTAAAAGTGGCGCGTTCAACTAACTTTTGCTAGGTCGAATTATTTCATTGTCTAGCATTTATCCAATCTGCCTATCAACTTCTTTCTTATGTTACTCTGGCAGTCGGTACGGTCTTACATTAATCGGCGCAGTGTCACCTTTGATCGGAATTTGATGCTCTACCGCGTTTGTCTTACTCAGCGGTTCACCGGCTAAGTAAAAAATGTCGCTATATTTTCCGCTTAACTCGTAAAGTTTTTTTCTTTCTTCTGTATTCAAATGTTGTACCCGCAAACTTTCTCTTACTTTTTCATTTTTTATTTTGTTTATTTCTAAATTTCCATCAACGTCCGTGAATTGCTCAATTTTCACCTGCGGAATCTGCATTTTTACGGCTCGTTCCGTTGTGGTGATTACGCGTACGGGGCACAAATAATTTTTTGGCTGTACTAGACAACTGCCGATAAATACTCCTGGCTGTTTTTCTTCCGCTTCAATTAATCCTACCTGATTGGTATCTGTTATTGCTGTTATAATGGCCTCACATCTCAATGGTATTTCTACGTTTCTATGAGGATGTAGGGTCAGCGTCTCCTGTCCTANAAAAATTTTCCCTTTCTTAGTCGTGAGTGACATAATATATTTTTAAGAAATCGCTTCCCAAAATTTCTTCATAATTTATAGGAAAATCATCCCTTACAACGTACATAGGATGCTTGATTTTCTTATTCTTCAACTGGATAGTTGCCAAAAATTTGCCTATCACGCAAGCTTTATGACCTGTAACTCCTGTTAACTCTATTTGTTAATTCCGCGGGAGTCTCTCCTTTCAAGCATTTCTTTTTAATGAGTGATACTGAGGCTCCTGTGTCATATAGTAATTTTGCTATTCCACGCTTTGCCTCTTTAATTGGCATTCTCACGATGTACAAACCTGCTTGCGTTGTATTTACTTCAGTAATTTCTCTGAAATCGTGCTCTGTTATCGTTATAGCTTTCTTTTTNTTAGTGCTCGTCATTCTCGGATGAGTCGTTGCTGTCACTTTGATTCTGCTTTTTGCTTTGTTTTTTATGCGATGCATCATTCGCTTTCTTCCCTTGATATTTTTTCTTATCATTTAGGGTCCAGCAATTTTCTTTGGAATGTCCTGTTTTCTTGCAATAAATGCAATATTTTTCAACGGCATTTATTCTGCCGCCCGCCTTTGGTAATGACACTTTGCTGACTCNGCAATCTCGACCGAAGTGTCCGTGCTTTTCGCATTTAAAACATGTGTCTTTATTATACTTTCCTTTGTTTTGCGGATTCTGATTTTTTATTTGCCCGCTATGAGGTGTCGTCACTTTTTCCTCCGAGCTGGCCGCATTTATGGCCTCCTGTAGAGTTCCATAATTTTGTGAGCAAATTATTACCCTAATATCGCTCTTTAATCCTATTTGGAATTGTTGTAACGCCTGCTCTTTGAGTGTGCTCATAAGTATACGTTTTTCCTCAACGGTGTGTCCTCTATTAAGTCGATTGTAGCATACCATTAGAAATAGGGTTCCAATAATGACATGTAGACCATGGAATCCCGTGGTTACACAAAATGTGGATTCGTAAGTTGAGTCAAAAATAGTGAAAAAGGATTCAAAGTATTCAATAGCTTGAAGGCAGGTAAAATATATTTTTAATAAAATTGTAATTAATGGACTTATTCCTCTTTCTGTGAAATTTTAATTTTTAATTGAATGGTGTGTTCAAGTACTTAAAATTCCTGAGGACACTAAAATACTTGTGTGTAAAAAAGGGATGTCGTAAGGATTAAATGCTTTAATTCTCAATGGTAGTCATAATTGGCAAATGTCTATGGCTGGGGATAGAGATGAGTGAAAATAAGCTCAGAAGAAGAATGCAAAAAATAAGACTTCAGTTATAATAGAAAGAATCATATCTAGTCGCAATCCATTATAAACTCATAAAGTAAAAAAGCCTTGGTATGTAAACTCACGAGCTACATCACGTCATCACTGTACAATCATTACAGATAATTGTACATGGAATTGATAGTAAGACTAATGTATTANTTTTATCAAATCATGCCGCCATGGAAATTAAGTTATTTAAAATTCTTCATGAAGTCAAAATTGGTCATGGTCTCTGTGAAACTAGGTGGTAGGGTTGATTATTTATCATATACTTACATTAAGAGACTAACTTCTGAAATGGTACACATTAAATTGCAAAATCAGGGACTCAACAAAATGCAAGATACTGAAATGTTAGACAAAGTATTCTCACCACTACTGAATAGACTTAAATAAGATTCAACGAGTTTATTGTAAACATGCTACGTTCTCACTTTTATTGTAAATATACCTTTAGTTCGAAAACATTCCGCCTTATAACTCAGTCTAGATAACAAGTTTAACATCGTTTTTCTTAGATTTGAGAGTTTTCGAGTAAAGTATGTTATAGAACCTCTTATTGTATATTGATAGATTTTTCATATCCGAATATGTCATTTTTCTACACAGCACAATGAGAATGACTTAAAACATAAGTCGAAACGTCTGTATCATTATGGAATTAAATACATCTGCACAACAACTAGCAACTTGTTCAGTAACGCCTCTTCATGTTATTTCATTTCATTATTTATCTCTGAATTTGAGGTCAACCATTGACATAAACCATTATTTATAATGTAAAAATTTTAGNNAATGAAAGATCTTATGGTACACGCTTGATATCAGAAACTTTATACATACAAAGCCAAAGCCATGGACTTAACCTACAAAACGACATTGAAAATCTTGATAGATCATACTTACCATTTGTTGATACTACACATTAATAGTCGCTTGAGCGTTGATAACGGCTTGGACTTATATTTAAACCGTTGTACACTGCTGTCGGTTCTCAGTTACTTTGATATTTCTAATTTGTAATCATGTGACTCGATAAAGTTTTCAATTCAAGTAATTATTGTTGTTGACAATCGATTGTTTTAATACTTGAAATTATCACCTTTTAATTACGTGGTATTTTGCATCTAAGTAATAGTACAAAGAATTAAAAACCCGTTTTTCGGTAACTCTTACGGTTTGCGAGATATTTAAATTGGTTATTTCCACTCATCGCCGTAATTTACAAACCAGTGGATAAAAAGCCTCTTTAAAATTAGTTTCGCCCTAGCTGTCTTAGTTCTCAAGATATCCTAAATTTACAATATCGACTATGTGTCGTTGAACACAGCATGTGTTAATAAACAAAGTGTTTGTATTTGTTAAAATTTATCTTGACAAATTTTGGGACTTTTCGGGAACTTTTGCACTCCCCGGTGATGGCTACAGCTATTAGTATGATTATTTATTTATATTATATGAATTAATTGTTATTACCTTATGTCTTTATTAATTAATTTTACATTATTATAATAGTTTCTATAACTACTTACTTAATTACGTTAATTCTGCTTAAATAATTAAAATTATTATTCTGCTTTATTATTGTAACCGCATCTATTGTCCTGTATAATAGGTAAACAATTAGCATTATTAGCGTTTTGTAAATTAGTTCAGTAGTCTTAAATGTACAATTAACCTTTTAATTAATATTTAGATGATTTAGGTAAAACGTTGTAAAATATTCTGTAATATTCGTGCGCGAAGTGTTCCCACGGCAAAGTTCGCTTGTGAAGGGCCAGGGTCACTGGCTCGGCCGGGCAAACGGCCCGAAAGAGAGATAAAGCACGCGCCGAGATAAGGCACGCGTGGGACCGCGGACCGTTGGCGGCCGCGGGATCGTTGACCAGGAGCCAGTGACTGCTGGACCCGTGGGACAGTGCAGCATCACCACTTCTTGTAGACTATAAAAACGGCCGGAGCGACCGGCAGAAGCGTCATTTAGATTCAGAATCTCAGTCAGTAAAGTTTGCTTTGGTTAGACCGAAATATTTCTGCTATACGGACTTAGAATATTTCTGCTGTTACAAATCGGGACTTAGAATATTTCTGCTATTACGAAACGGGATGTAGAATATTTCACGACGTTCAGATAAAGAATTAAACTATTATGGTAAGAATTTTGTAGTATTGATAAGTTTCCTTAATTTAAGAACGGGTGTTTTTCGTTTATAACTATATACATACATTTATACATAAATATATATATACGCACTTCTTGTTTTTCCACTTCTAATTAGATTATTCAGTTATTAGTTAGATTCTGGCTTCTAAAGCGTCAGTCCTATCCTAAAAACAAGAGAGGTGCGTCACGAGCGCACGCTTGTCATTTCCTACCGTTCTGAAGACAAGAAAGGTGCTCACGAGAGCACGCTTGTGTCACGTCCCGACATTTTTCCCTCCACGTCTTCCGCAATGACGTTAAACTACGACCAAACGACGACAACCGTCGTCCGCAATGACGTTAAACTACGACCAAAACAACTATATGTTATAACCACATACCCTACATTGTAATCGCATGCTCTATTTATAATCGTATACTCTATATAATTACGCTAATCTAATACCAGTACTCTAAATTGGATATTATATTACAAATGTTACTCTTAAAATTACATATTCCATATAATCTAGTGTTAACCACGTTCGTACGACTGTCTTTCACGTGTACACAAGCTCACAATCCTCTGTGCGTAGTGTTAAGCCGTTTTTCACCGCGCTAAAGTCTGATTGGTCAGTTTCCTAGTAACTCGCAGTTTGATTGGTCAATCGTTTTATCGTGGATTCAGACTCGACAGGTCGTTGTAAGTCATCGTCCGTAATTCTTTTCCTAAAAGTCGACCAGGAAGTTGCTTAAAAACTCGTAAAATCGTCTAATTGGTCAAAACGGTTTTTTGTTAGTTCTAGTTCTCTGGACTTCAACAAGTCACATCTACTGTTTCTTTCTTCAAAATTCGTCCAGGAAGTCGGCCAAAGTAAGTAAAAACATCTGATTGGCTGATCGCCTGGTGACAAACAACCTGATTGGCTAAAGTTCAAAAACTTGCCGTACTAATTGACAAAGCACGTAGCAATTACGCTGAGTTGGCCTTCTCTTGAAATTCATGTTTTAACCATAGAGCTTACAGATTTGGAGTGGGAATAGCGGCGACGAGCTGTGAGCAAGATCTGAGAGACAGAAGATATACTTCTGTCCTGCTCATATATTGTTTTTCTTTCTGCGTATGTGCTTGCGCAAGTACTTAAAAATATAAAATTTTAGATTTCTTCATTTTTATTCACATCGGTAAGAGATAGAGACAAGTAAAATAGTGCTTTGAAATCGTGACAACCTACCGCGTATAATGTACTTGAATTCCTTTTCCTATCTCTTCCCGTTCGCGACTTATTCGTATTAAAATGTCTAAAATCTTAGATTTCTTCAATGTTCTTCGCAACGGTAAGAGATAGAGACAAGTAACATACTGCGTTGGAAAAGTGACAACCTAACGCGTTTACTGTACTTAAGCTCCTTTTTGTATCTCTTCCGGGTCGCGACTTGTTCGTAGTTAAAAATATAGAATTTTAGATTTTTTTAATTTTATTCACAACGGTAAGAGATAGAGACAAGTAACATAGTGCGTCGGAGCAGTGACAACCTACCGCGTTTAATGTACTTGAGCTCCTTTTCCTATCTCCTCCCGTTCGCGACTTATTCGTAGTAAAATATTTAAAATCTTAGATTTCTACAATTTTCTTTGCAGCGGTAAGAGATAGAGACGAGTAACATAGTTCGTTATAAAAGTAACAACATAACGCGTCTACTGTACTTGAGCTCCTTTTTCTATCTCTTCCCGATCGCGACTTATTTGTATTAAAATGTCTAAAATCTTCGATTTCTTCATTTTTTTTGCAACGGTAAGAGATAGAGACAAGTAACATAGTGCGATGGAAAAGTGACAATCTACCGCGTTTACTGTACTTGAGCTCGTTTCTCTATCTCTTAACGTTCGCGACTTATTCGTAGTTAAAGATATAAAATTTTAGATTTCCTCACTCTTATTCACAGCTGTAAGAAATAGACACAAGTAACATAGAGCGTCGGAGTAGTGACAACCTACAGCGTCTAATGTACTTGAGCTTCTTTTCCTATTTCTTCCCGTTCGCGATTTAATCGTATTGAAAAATAAAAAATTTTAGATTTCTTCACTATTCTTCGGAACGGTACGAGATATAGACGAGTAACCTACTGCGTTAGAAAAGTGACAACATAAAGCGTCTACTGTATTTGAGCTCCTTTCTCTATCTCTTCCCGTTCGCGATTTATTCGTAGGTAAAGATATAAAATTTTAGATTTCTTCAATTTTAATCGCAACGATAAGAGATAGAGACAAGGAACATAGTGCGTTGAAAAAAGGACAATTTATCGCGTCTACTGTACTTGAGCTCCTTTTTCTATCTCTTTCCGTTCGCGACTTATTCGTAGTAACATCTAAAATCTTAGATTTCTTAAAGTTTCTTTGCAACGGCAAGAGATAGAGACAAGTAACATAGTGCGGTGAAAAAGTGACAACCTAACGCGTTTACTGTACTTGAGCTTCTTTTTGTATTTCTTCCGGGTCGCGACTTGTTCGTAGTTAATAATATAAAATTTTAGATTTTTTCAATTTTATTCACAACGGTAAGAAATAGAGACAAGTAACATAGTGCGTTGGAGTCGTGACAACCTACCGCGTTTAATGTACTTGAGCTCTTTTTCCTAATCCTTCCCGTTCGCGACTTATTCGTAGTAAAATATTTAAAATCTTAGATTTCTTCAATTTTCTTCGCAGCGGTAAGAGATAGAGACGAGTAAAATAGTGCGTTATAAAAGTGACAACATAACGCGTCTACTGTGCTTGAACTCCTTTTTTTATTTCTTCCCGTTCGCGACTTATTGGTAGTGAAAGATATAAAAGTTTAGATTTCTTCAATATTCTTTGCAACGTTAAGAGATAGAGACAAGTAACATAGTGCGTCGGAAGCGTGACAACCTACCGCGTCTGATGTACTTGAGCTCCTTTTCCTATCTCTTCCCGGTAGCGACTTATTCTTGTAAAATATCTAAAATTTTAGATTTCTTTACTTTCCTTCGCAACGGTAAGAGATAAAGACAAGTAACATAGTGCGTTGGAAAAGGGACAACTTATCGCGTCTACTGTTTTTGAGCTCCTTTTTCTATCTCTTCCCGTTCGCGACTTATTCGTAGGTAAAGATATAAAATTTCAGATTTCTTCAATTTTCTTTGCAACGGCAAGAGATAGAGACAAGTAACATAGTGCGTTGGAAAAGTGACAACCTAACGCGTTTACTGTACTTGAGCTGTTTTTTCTTTTTTTTACCGGTCGCGACTTATTCGTAATTACAAATATTAAATTTTAGATTTCTTGAATATTCTTTGCAACGGTAAGAGATAGAGACATGTAACATAGTGCGCCGGTGTCGTGACAACCTACCGCGTCTAATGTACGTGAGCTGCTTTTCCTATCTCTTCTCGTTCGCGACTTATTTGGAGTAAAATATCTAAAATCTTAGATTTCTTCAATTTTCTTCGCAACGGTAAGAAATAGAGACAAGTAACATAGTGCGTTGGAAAAGTGACAACCTAACGCGTTTACTGTACTTGAGCTCCTTTTTCTTTCGTCCCGTTCGCGACTTATTCGTAGGTAAAGATATAAAATTTTAGATTTCTTTAATATTTTTTTTGAATAATGAATAACGGGCTCTCTAACCAATTGCAGGATGTTATGCATTAATTATAAATCTCTTCAAAGTAAGAGTCAATCCATACGTTTCAACTTTAGTAGTAAGTCATCTTCAGTGGATATCAATCTTACAAAATTATATACAACATTTCTTTATCTCTATGTGTGTGTTTGTGTGTCACATGTGTGTCGAGACTGTGTGAAACAGTTTCAAGAGTGATATCCACTGTAGATGACTTAATAATAAAGTTGAAACGTTTGGATTGACTCTTACTTTGAAGAGATTTATAATTAATGCATAACATCCTGCAATTGGTTCGAGAGCCCGTTATTCATTATTCAAAATTTTCATTGCAAACCCGAGAACTCCTCAACACACATTTAAATATTCTTTCATATTCTTTGCAACGGTAAGAGATAGAGACAAGTAACATAGTGCGTCGAAAGCGTGACAACCTACCGCGTCTTATGTACTTGAGCTCCTTTTCCTATCTCTTCCCGGTTGCGACTTATTCTTAGTAAAATATTTAAAATCTTAGATTTCTTCAATTTTCTTTGCAACGGTCAGAGATAGAGACAAGTAACAGTGTGCGTTGGCAATGTGACAACCTATCGCGTTTAAGGAACTTGAGCTCCTTTTTCTATCTTTTGCTGTTCGCGACTTATTCGTAGTTAAAGATATAAAATTTTAGATTTCTTTATTTTTATTCACAACGGTAAGAGATAGAGACAAGTAACATAGTGCGTCTGAAGCGTGACGACCTACCGTGTCTAATATACTTAAGCTCCTTTTCCTATCTCTACCCGTTTGCGACTTATTCGTAGTAAAATATCTAAAATCTTAGATGTCTTCAATTTTTGGAGACCTCGAAGACGTGCGCGAGCGGGTGGCGGGGCCCCCGCTTCTCGCGCACGTCCTAGGGATCGTGGCATCCCCAATTGACAATAAGTCTCCCTTTCCTCTCACGGAGAAGTAATGGGGAGATTTAATTGTAACGGAGCGGTGGGCGTTGAGAGAAGCCGGTGCCTCTCGTTAACCCACCGTTCCTGGGGATGTGTCTTCGACGACGCGTGAGCAAGCAAGCGGCGGCTGTTATTTCCGTGGTGGTACCGTCCACCACGGTTGTGTGTGTTTTTATTTAGTAGCCGCCGCGGGGCCGTGACGAGTCGAGGTGGAGGCCTTGGCTCGTCCTGCACGTGGCCTAAGAGATGGGGTGTCACCACGGTGTGTGTCCCGAGGTGACACCAAGAACAAGGACGAAGCACCCAATGCTTGGGGAGGAGGTATAAATAAGAACTTTGTTTTGCTATTTTCCTTTCCACAGCAGTAAACAGCTCAAGAGGGGAATCCGCGCGCATCCTTACAATGGAATCCCGTGTCCCTCCCTACCAAGAGCAGGGTAGACACACCATGGGAGTTTTAGTGGGTACACCTCCTCTCGCTCGAGGGTGAGAGGAGGGATTCCCACATAACCCTGACCCTTCCTCCAGGGTCATGGTATCCATAAAGGATTTCTCCCATGTATAAAAAAAAACAATTAATTACGACAAAGCTTTGTTACTAATGAGTATATCTCGAATTCTAATACTAACAACGATAAAAGCATGAGTCCTCATACACAAAGTACAACAATAATGACAAAGCTATGCAGGTAGGTGAATGCTAAACTAAAAATATAAAGTATAATTAATCTAAAAAAACCAAGAATGTTGTCAATCTCAAAAGTCTATATCTATCTGATTTAGCAGAAAAATTTAAAATAAATTACGAATATTTGCTGTTATAGGATTACACACACACACACACACACACACACACACACACACACACACACACACAGAGAGAGAGAGAGAGGGAGAGACACACCCAATTTCCTTAACATTGTTCATGGAAAAAATTTGAAATTTTTTCTCCGAGAAAACGAGGAACTACTAAACAGATAAGGTATGAATAAAAAATTGATATCAAGTCCTGGTCTCGCTGCAATCTGGGATAAAGAGAAAATAAGAAGAGCAGAAGCTAGCTTAGAAAATAAAATCATAATTATTATATCCTGAATCGTCTGATAAAATCCTTTTAGATAGCAATGATATTTATTAAAAGGATAAATTATTAAAAAGACTGCATGATAAGTTTTACTTTATTTTAGTAAACTCTCGCTATAGTTTTATTTAGGAGCGTAAAATTCTCGGAAAGGGATCTATAGCGAGAGCCTTCTCCAAGTCTCTATCAATTGCCAAGGCTCCGCCTTTCGGTGCGCCAGCAGCAGTGGCCGTAAAGGCCTTCACACATGAAATTACTTAAGATCGTAAGACGTAAAGGAAATTGACTAATCAGAATGCATCCTATTTGCCCATCACTTTTATATGTAAATGTCTGATTGGTCAGTTTCCTTACGGTTACGTCTTACAGTTTTAAGTAATTACATGTGTGAAAGCTATAAGCGTAAGCACTGTTGTTTTTTTTTTGTTTTTTGACAGGCGCGATCAGGTGCGATGCGCAAAACTATTGAGCATGGTGGGGAGTGGCAGAGCGAAACGTCGCTACCCAAGACTCTGCGCGAGCAGACATGATAGGAGCGTGACTTATGTGTGCGTGAACGTACATGTAGAGAGAAAAGGGGATCTATAGTGACAGTGTACTATATAAATTTTGTTTTAAAAAAACCAACAATTTGAGTTGGGGACTATACACGACAAAAAAAATTAACTTCTTTATTACTCAATCATGTCGTAGTTATTTTTGAAAATGATCATGATTCCCGTTGATTTTGTATTTGTGTAAAATATACTCAAAACCAAGTTTTGTTTATTTCTTGCGTTTTTTAAATAAAAGTTAAAATTAATATATTATAATTATAATAAAAATATTTATTTATTATGTCTAATTATCAGAGACAGTATCGTTAGAACATAATTAATATATTTTAATAATTAGTAAAAATAGTTGTTTAATATATTAAATATATTATAATTATTAATTTTCTATCTTTGTAATTGTAACACTTATTATAGTTTTTAGAAGAATAACAACAAATAGTCAATTTAATTATTAAATGTATTTAACATAATGTAAATATTATTTTTTTTGGACAAACGTAAAACATTCCTTTCTGGTAATCTTTTTTTTTTTTTTTTTTATACATGGGAAAAATCCTTTATGGATACCTTGACCCTGGAGGAAGGGTCAGGGTTATGTGGGAATCCCTCCTCTCACTCTTGAGCGAGAGGAGGTGTACCCACTAAAACTCCCATGGTGTGTCTACCCTGCTCTTGGTAGAGAGGGACCCGGTATTCCATTGTAAAGATGCGCGCGGATCCCCCCCTGGAGCTGTTTATTGCTGTAGAGAGGAGAATAGCAAAGAAAAGTTCTTATTCATACTTCCTCCCCGAGCATTGGGTGCTTTGTCTTTGTTCTTGGTGTCACCTCGGGACACACACCGTGGTGACACCCCATCTCTTAGGCCGCGTGCAGGACGAGCCGGGGCCCCCACCTCGACTCGTCACGGCCTCGCGGCCGCTACTAAATAAAAACACACACAACCGTGGTGGACAGTACCACCACGGGAATAACAGCCGCTGCCCGCTTGCTCGCGCGTCGTCAAAGACGCATCCCCAGGAACGGTGAGCTAACGAGAGGCACCGGCTTCTCTCAACGCCCACGCTCCGTTACAATTAAATCTCCCCATTCCTTCTCAGTAAGAGGAAGGGGAGATTTATTGTCAAATGGGGATGCCACAACCCTTAGGACGTACGCGGGAAGCGGGGGCCCCGCCACCCGTTCGCGCACGTCTTCGGGGTCTCTTCAGAGGGAGAGGCAATCTCTCCCTCTCTCGTTCGGTTGCCTCCTTCTGCTCCATCACCGCGGAGCAGAAGGAGACAACCGCTTCTCACTCGTCTCTTTCCCTGGAAGCCAACGCCCGTAACAGGCCCTCCAGGGAGAAGTTTTTTCCTATATTGGCGACCAGCTCTCGGCGCTCTGGAGCCCACCGTGGACACTCTTCTACGGTGTGCTCCACCGAGTCGCTGGCCGCCCCGCACGCGTGACATTGCGTCGTTGACTCGTGTCCGATGCGACACAGGTACTCACCGAAGCAGCCATGCTCGGTAAGCATCTGCGTCAAACGGTAAGTGAGGCGTCCGACCCCGTTGTCCAACCACACTCGTAAGTGGAGTCGGACGACCCGGACGACTTCCTGAGCGTCCACGTCTGGCTCGCTCAGGAGCTGCTCCCAACCAAGGAGCAGTTGTCGCCGGGCTTGGCGCTCCGACCTGGCGAGGGCCTGTTGCAGAGCATCCCCTGTAAATCCCTCCCGCTGGAGTTCGACTTGGCAAGAATATCTTGCCGAGTACACGCCAGCAAGGAGGGCAAGGGAAGGCATTTCCGACAGTACGCCTGCCGTTTCTCTCGCCACCGTACGGAAGCCGCATATCACGCGAAGGGCTGCTACTCGTTGGGAGGCGCGGAGCAGTGCAAACTTACTCCGCGCTCTTCCCCTCGCAGCGGCTTCCGCCCACAACGGTGCCCCATACAGGGCCACTGAGTGGACCACGTTTGCGTGAAGACGGCGAGCTTTATGCTTCGGTCCCCCAAGGTTCGGTTGAATACGCGCCAGGGCGTTGGCGACCTTCCGAACCCGGGGGTCCAGGCAAGCAAAGTGCTCGTCGAAGCGCCACTTCGGGTCGAGGTAAAAACCAAGGTAAATAATAGTCGTACCTACCTCGACCCGTACCTCACCTACGGAGAAACCGAGCGCTGGGGGCCGTCCACGGAAGTGGTTGAAAAACCACATGGCTTCCGTTTTGTGGACGGCCACTTTAAGGCCCAGTCTCTCGATGCGGTCATCGACGCAATTCGTCCCAACCTCTGCAAGCAATCTGGTTTTGCTCCAATCGTCCCCAGAGGCAACTATCAAGGTGTCATCTGCGTAGCAGATGACTGATAGCCCTCTGGGGAGCGCGGCCTGGATCACCGCATTGTACCCGAGGTTCCACAGCAGCGGGCCGAGAACTGACCCCTGTGGAACCCCGCGGTACATCCTCCTTTGCTGCAGTGATCCGTACCGGCCTGTATACCTAATCTCCCTGCCACGGAAGTAGTTTCCGAGGATCCTACTCAGATAAGGTGGAACTCTATGACGTTACAGACCCCACCCTATACTGTCCCAGGGGAGGGAATTGAAGGCGTTGGAGATATCGAGAGATACTGCCAACGCCCTCCTCCCCTGCCTGGTCGACGCCTCCGTGAGGGACATAAGGTGGAACACGGCGTCCACCGTCGAGCGTCCCCCACGGAATCCGTACTGACAGTCGGCCAGGTCGGGACCCTCCCGTGACAGTTGTTCGACGAGGCGGTTGGCAACAATGCGCTCCAGGAGCTTGCCCGCTTCGTCGAGTAAACAAATCGGCCGGTACGCGGATAGCGAGTTTGCAGGCTTTCCTCCTTTGCGGATCAAAACCAGTTTAGCTTGCTTCCAATCTGGGGGGAATTAGCTGGTCCTCAGGCAGTTTGTCAGGATCTGCCTGAGGCGCTCTCCTAAGGGACCCTGTCCGAAGGCAAAGCCCAATACTTTGCCGGGCACGCCGTCGGGACCGGGAGCGGTATTCTTCCTCGTCATCCAACGGACGGCCCGGCGGAACTCCTCTTCTGTGACCCCCAGTTTGTTGGACCACTCAACCGGGTGGTCCAACTTTGGCTGCTGGGAGGGCCAAGTGCCTCTCCGGCCGGGGAAGAGGGTCAAGACCACCCTCTTCAACAACTGGGGGTCCAGGCTCTCCGTGACCGGCGGGGTCCAGGGGCGTAACTTGCCCATTACCAAGCGGTATGGGCGGCCCCATGGATCCTCTTCGATCGCCTCGAGGAGCTCCTGCCACGCTCGGGACTTCGCCTTTTTAATAGCGACTCTGAGGGCTTTACGCGCGATGCGATAGCCCTCGTAAACCGCCTCCGCTGCTCGGATTGCCTCGTCGCCACTATGGAGTCGGCGACGGGAATGTGTGTACCGGTGGTGGGCTCGAATGCTCGCCCTCCGGAGATCGGCTATCTCCTCCGACCACCAGTACACGGACCTCCGACTCGGTGGCCCGCGAGAACGTGGCATGGCCGCGTCGCAGATCATGACCAACGTCTTGCGGAACCACCGGAACTCCGCTCGGAGGTCGCGCGGCCCAGCCGGTGGACTTGGTCAGACCGCGGCCTGAGCAGCGCCGGACAGGATACTTGGGTCCATCTTTCCAAGGACCCACCCTTGGGAGCGGGGGTGTCGTCTCTCTCCGTGGCAACCCCGAGGGGGGCCAGGGAGCTCGGAGACCCTCATCGTAATGTAACGATGATCGGAGAGGGTCTCCAGATCGTCCCTGACCTTCTACTCGGACACACGTGCAACGGCGGACAGGGAGGCAAAGGTCACATCGACGATGGATCCCCCGTTGCGCCTCACGCACGTGTGTTGCGTGCCCTTATTGACTGTGGCAAAGCCGCAGGCCGCCATGCACTCTTCGAGGGCCCTTCCGCGTACATCGGTCCTGGGGAAACCCCAAGTCACCGACGTGGCGTTAAAGTCCCCCAGGACTAGTAAAAGACGAGGTTAGAAGCGGCGTATCATCCGCTCCAGCCCGTTCAAGAACTCCTCGAATTCGTGGAAGGGCCTCGTGGGGGAGAAGTAACACCCCACGATCGCCAGTTCCCTCCAATCGTACGCGACAAACCCCTCTCCCCTTTCGAGGGGAGAGAAGAAAGTGGACGCATGTCCCCACCGAAAGTGTAAGGCAACCGAGCCGTCCCTCGACCCCAGCCACCACGGGTGGTCTGGGACGGAGTAAGGCTTGGCCGCTACCGCAAGGCATCCACCTAGCTCCGCGAGGCTATGCACCAGGAGGACCTGAGCCTCGCGGGCGTGATTTAGATTGCCCTGGAGGAGTAACAACATTATGTGGTGTCCATTACATCCTCCTCCAGGGCCCTGCTCTTAGGAGAAAAGGGAAGTGCAATCCCCTCACTGGAAGACGCTGCAGTTGTTGGTATAGCGGCCGGTACTTCTACAGAAAGAGTGGACTGGACGCCACTCCTCTGTGTGGTTTTGGGCGCCCGTTTACTCTTGCCGGGGCAGGAGCGCACGCTCTGCCTCCCAGGCGGTGGTTTGCGGGACGCCCAAGATCCGTGCATAAAAAGCACTTGGGTGCCGACGTGCACGTTGACACCCTATATCCTTGGTCGCCACAGTTGAAGCATCGGCCTCTTCTGTCTTCTTCCGGCGCGGTAAAAGTGCACGCGGCCATCACGTGCCCGCGCCGGAGACATCTGTGGCACTGGAGGGGCCGCTTCTCCAGTACCTCTATAGGTGCACGTGCCCAGCCGACCCTGAGCGTCCCGGCCTCGACAACCTTTCGGGCCGCGGTCAGTGGGCACTGCACCCATGCTGTGGACAGCCCACCGGGGGAGGCACGAGATTGGCCGACCTTAACCTCGGTTGACCGGCAGCCCCCGGCGGACGCCACAGCTTCTTTGATCTCCTTGGGAGAGATCGACTCGTCGAGACCTTGGACACGTAATTCAACGGTCTTCGTTGGTCTCGCGAGTCGTCCCTCCTTCTCGGACACCAAGGGGAGCATCGCGTTGTACAACACCTCCGCCTTGGTGTCGCTATTCTCACCGGGGACCTTTAGGATTATGGCCCTGGTGAGTGCTCGTCTTGGGCGGAGGCCTTGAATACCAAGGGTCTCGAGAGACACCCTATCTCGGACGTATTTCAAGACCTCCGCCAAGAAGCCTTCCGCTGCTTCTTCCGGGACTGAGAGCACTACCGCCGCGGAGCGGGGTGGTCTCCCTAGCTTCAGCTTGGGAGGGGTGGCCTTGGCCGCACCCGCTCCCGGTGTGGTCGGTCCTTTTCCCCCTTTGGTGCCACCGGACTTGGCCGAGGCGGGGGTTTGGGGGCCGGCTTTTTCCATGTAAACAGAACGTATGAATAAAATGGACGACAACCCACCACCAACACACCTCACCTCACGAGGAAAGGAGCAGCAGCAACGGGCGAAAGCTGCCATTACTAAACGAGACTTCACGAGACCAAGATGTACCTGCTGGCAACAATATTCATCATTGCCTCTACGGTTTACGTAGCAACAACTCTTGTAGGCTACGACTGCGAAAGACACGGACTTAATATTACTACGCTATCACTCTCCGTCATTGGAACGTGCGAGCTTGACGACATTGAGTTCGAAAAACAGAAGACTTACTTGCAGTTAATGCAGTTATCGGATTTTGACAAAACCCAGGCAACTTAGTGCTTCATCGAGAGTGACCGCACCATCTTCTATTGCGGAATGCATTCACACACGAGCATAGTACAGAACAGGCGAAAAGAGTACATATAGGAGATCGGTTCCAGTGGTTGTCAAAATCTACAGGCCACAGGATCCATTACCTTAGGCAACGCCATCATTACTGGCATCCAGAAGAACCAAACCAACACAAGAGGAGTCACCTTAACCGATACCACATCCGTAGATGGACGGTGCAAAGACACACAGTATAGTGACGCCTACAGAACCTAGGAGAACGGTGTAGTACAAGCCTCTGTTAAAATCACGGTACGAGCGCTCGACGGTGCAAAAAACAACTAATCAGGTGATTCTCCCCTCCGGAACCCATTGCGCAGTATCAAAAGAATATTGCCTGGACGTAGACGGGAGTGAAACCTTTTGGACACTTTTCACACCTTGGACACCGGTAGACAGCTGTCAATGTGACCGGTACGACATCCTGTACAAGAGCCTTGCCACAAGATTAACTTCAAAGCCGGCACAAGAAGCGCCGACAATTTTCGGGCGTGTTCCGTTTGACCACAGTACGATTCGACACCGATCGATTCGACACCAAATTATTGGACACA